>NC_058340.1:44820301-45123331 GCF_905475395.1 Chrysoperla carnea | reverse complement strand
GTCTTATATACATGACGTACCCATTCACCATTTTCTAACCACAAACAATGTCAGTCAGTCAGTGACATATTCTATTTAGAAATATTTTTGATATTTTGCCACATAAATGTATGGAAATATTTTGTACCTCTATACATAAAATAAATGGATGAAAATGGTAGGGAAATTTGTTAGGAAATTTATAACCGGTAGACTAAGTCTAGTTCTAAATTTGTTACTCATATAGGTGTTAATAAAATCACCTAATTAGTCCATTTCCGTCTGTCCCTCTATCTGTAGACATTATAACTCTAAACCAAAAAGAGATATCAAGCTGAAATATTTATAGTGTGCCCTGGACGTAAAAGGTGAAGCTAAGTTCGTAAATAAGCAACATAGGTCAATTGGGTCTTGCAAATATATCCGTTCCTATTGCAAATACGTCAAAAGTGATCAGAATTGATTTTATAGAAAATTTTCATATCTACTTTTTTTATTTAAAACTTTTTTCCATATTATCAAAAAAAATAATTTTTGGGGTAGTTTTTAACTTTTTTCTACCCCCTTAATAGAATTCAACACTTTTTAACTATGTATACATCAAATTTATGTCAAAACGAACTTATAGTCAGAAATGCAGGCTTCCAATTTTAATGGTAGTTTAAGAGTTTATTTTATTCGGCTATCGGGTTTACTATTCATTCTCAAAGTTTCAGAAATTTTGTCCGCTTAAAACACGATATAATAGTGCTGCATTAGCAATTTTTACCAATTTACGTCAAAATTAATATTTCGAAAAAATTAATAACCAAAATTTATTTTCGTTTCTGAAAACATTTCTTTCAACTCTCTTGCTTTTTTTCAATTCTATCAAGAAATTTTTTTTAATATAGTAACAAAAGCATGAAAGACAGTGAGTTTTACATGCTTTGAATGGAAAAATCTCGAGCTTGGAAGCTGATTACCTCGCGATCTAAACTATCAAAAATTTTGCAACTTCGGGATCTAACAGCTAACATTATTTTGAGTCTGTGTAAAAAATAGGCCAAATCTGGTGGAAATACCTGAATTGGATTTTTTTTGAAAAGCAATGTGATCGAGATTATTCTTAGCTACATTTCAAGTTCGAGTTTAGGGTTCTGTACCTGATAAAAACTAGGGGGTGGATCTTCAAACGGTTGGGCAAGTTTTTTAAAACATCGCTAAGAACACTCCCGATCAAATTTCATTTCAAACAAACAGAGATCAAAATCGGTTCTTCCATTTAAGGACTTTGTGTCGTGGAGTTTTTTTAAATTTTTTATGTAGGTATATGTTATAAATGTAACATTGTATATAGATGTCGGATGGCGTTAACATGAATATTTTTATTTATATATTACATAAAAATACTTTTCATCTTGCTTTTGCTTCTTTTCTATTTTTTTACGTGTAAGAAAATATATTAACTTATAAAAAATATGTACAAGATTTTATACAATTTATTGGGATATTAATGTCGAATATTATCTTGAAACTTCTTCCAACTATAAACATGACTTTTAGTCCTTATATTATATCAGTGATTATCGCATTTGATCGATAAATCTTTTGTTATAAACTGTTTCTGAGCTCAGATTTGCACAAATTCACGTGTCGAAATTATTAAGTGCTAAAAATGGTCAACAAACAAAATTAAAATTATACGTATTTCAATTTTAACTTTCGTTAAAATGCAAAAAGCGAATTGTATTCGTGAAAAAATTGAAGAGAAATTAGAGAATTCAACGGAAAGATCCATTTTTAGTGTCTTTGAATCCATTTTAACTGCTTTCGGTATAAGTGCATACAGTAGGGATTTAGCATAATTCAAAAACCATTAGCAGAGATTTATATAGGATGATCAAAACACAAACTTTAGAAATGAAATTTTTTTTAAAGTAGTAAACTTGTAGTAAAATTTTTTTGACGTAATTCATTATTATATATTATCTAAGTCGAATATTTAAAAGTGCATATAGTTTAATGTATACAGGGTGGATCATTTTAATATATTACGGCTAATGGCTTGTTTTGTAGATAACTAATAAAAATAACTTAAACAAAAGTTATAGAGTTTGTTGGGGGACATCTTGTTCTGACATCAAATTGACCTAGTTCTCAGGGTTGTATTAATAGTCAACTTATATCCTAAAAGTTAAGATGCAGAATGACACTTTAAACTAGAAAATTGATACTTATAAAAAAAACTAACATTTTTCATTTCAACCATTTTTTTCGAAGATCGTTAGTTTTTGGAGTAAATGAGACTTAAAAATATGTCATTATTACATTTAATCGAAAGAAAAAAAGCTAGCTACAGAAGTCGGATTTCCTCTGGCAGCTAACGATTTTCGAAAAAATGTTTTAAATAATAATGCTTTAAATGACAATTTGTTAGTTAAACGCTCCTAAAGGTAGGCAGCCCCTGAAAACGAACGCTTCATGGCCATCACCGTGGCAACATTTCGTAAATCGAAAAACATGGTCTCACATGTGAACACATCTACCAAGTTACATCGCTGAAACCCAAATTCCAAAGTCAGGCCAGTAATTGCATCTCAACATACACACCAGTACCTATTTAAAGAATATGTGTAGTCAATATGGAAACTAATATTTAACCCAGGAAAATATCCAACTCGAATTATAAGGCACTATAAATCGACTATTTTTAAGGATATTTAATTATTACTATTCAATGCAATTATTTTTATTTTTGTAATTTTATTGTGTTTATTTAAAGTTGCTCTGATAACGATAACCCACGTCCTTGGCGACTGCATTTAAATACAGTATAATGTAATTTTTGTTTATAGCAATTTTATGTTTTCTAGTTATACCATACAAGTCTATAATGTTATTTATCTGAAGTAATATTTCTTGTAAAAATAATAATCACAAACCTACCATTTTGCAGATGTTTGTTTTTTTTCTTCTATACGCTGTAGTGGAAAATAATAACTTTTCTCTCCAAGTAAAAGTTTTATTGGATCTACGATATGAGAAGATATATTAATATTTGCCTATACAAATGTACCTTAAGTATCTAAATTATTATTTTAGATTTAGCCTCAAGCCTAATAATTTACTAACGATCAAAGATATTTTGTCGAGGTATAGTGTAGTTATTATTAATTCTTGGAAATAATACTGAACTGCTAATAATACAGTCATTTAAAACAGTTTATTTTCCAAAGCTTTCAAAAAGTACAGAAGAAGTGAAAGTTGTAGTCGCACAGTATTTGTGAATCAAAAAAAAATCTACCCCTTTAATGAATTGGAAATAATTCCGAAAATATATATATAATCAACAAAAACTGGTCCTTTTTTACAAGAATACTGATAAATATTATTAGTATTTTTAATAGTTTTGTGGCTTTGAGAAGTATTTCTGGCCAGATGATATGTGATGTTTACATTTGGATGTTCCCTTGCAGATGTCATCTGTTTAATTTGAGTCTACTCATCAAACACTAAAAGCTTGCACAACTTCCAGCTCCTTTGCATTTAAAGAAAATTGAAACCACAGTATTATCGTACTATAATTAGTCAAAGTTTATTTTTTTATAATAATTTGTTATACATTAATAATTCCCAGTTTACAATATTATAAACGTAAGTTCTAAGAACCAATAACTACCCGAAAAACGATATTTTAACAAGCCCTTATATTAAATTTACGCTATTATACTATAGCAGAGTTTGAGAAGTTATTGTAATGAACTATGTTTAACCAGGGATAAAAACTAGATAAGGTAAAACCTCCATACAATAAATTTGGCAGTCAGTAGTAACGTATGAAACAATAATACTTAAATGTGTCAATAAAGAAAGGCAAGGTGCATTAGACGAATGTTAATTGGACAAAAATGTTAACAAATACAGAAATTTCTTCCCGTGAAAATTACAAAAGGTGTTTAGCGTTGGAAATTCAAAAAAACCAAGAAAAACAAGAAAAACTGATATTTATTTTGAAAAATGGAAAACTGAATTTCAAGGCACAAAATGGCTCAAGACATTCACAAATTTCAACCAACCAATTATGAATTAAAAGGGACAGTCATGGATAAAGATAAGTTAGATGTCCAACATTCTGCAAAGGATAAAGAGCATGTACAGGTTGACTTTTTCTAACTTGACATTAGCAAAAAATAAATAAAAATTAAATCAGATACAAAAAATTGTTTCAATCAAAAGTTTGATCATTTGAAGGCCTTAATCAATTCCAAATGAATGTTTATTTTTAGATGGATATGTTTAAGATTAAATGGTGGCAAACTTCATTTCTTTATATGAAACACTATATTTTTTGTAGTTTATTCATAATTTTTAATTTTTATTTAAACACGATTAAGAAGAATTCTTTCAAATTTTTTTCTTACATTTTTTGAAAGTGATAAGTTAAAAAGCCTGTATATATACAATTGGTATTTTTACAATTATTATGCTCAAACCATTGAACAATTTAATCCTTCTCAATCCCTTAAATCATAAAAATGTAAGAAATCAAAATACAAATAAAAATATGGGAAAATGTATTTTCAAATAAAATTTCAAAATATAAAAGAAAAACACTTATGTGATAAACTGAAGAATATAACTATCTGATGTTGTTAAACCACAACACAAACTCAGTCAGAAAATTGAATGTTAAAATCTTATTTAATGGTCGTACATATATTTTACTGTTTTTATATGTCTTTAGTTCGTTCTCATTGACTTATATTGAAGAGTCACTACCGTTCGTTTGTTTCCTCCCTTCTAAGAAGAATAAATGCGGCGTATACAAGAAACTGACTATACATTGCTGTGCATCTACAAGTGGAAATACTTACCTACACATGTTAGTGGCAAACATTTAAGAAATCTGTCATTATTTCTAATGACCAAAAGCAATTACATGATCAATCGAAAATTAATAGACATAACACAAATATTTGAGATACAACGCTTTGCAAGAAACAATTTATTGATAGAGCATTCTAGCTCGGCCGAGGCGAGGCGAAGGTCTTTGTAAAAAAAGCGAGGCTAGATGAGGTGATACCAAATCCTCGCCTCGTCTTGTACCTCGTGAAACAATAATAGAGAACAGAAACATCAGTCAGATAGATATTCACTTCAATATATACATTTCAAGCCAGAAATTCCCTTCAAGATATACAGCCAAAAACAATCTACACAGCTTATATTATTTGTCTGTGAAATATTGTAAGCAACAATAATGAATGGGTCACAATAACTTACAAGTTAAAGTATTATTAGATACGTTTTAGTTTGAGTGCCTGGCCGAATAAGCAATCAATAAAATTAAACACACCAACTAGAAATTCTTGTGAGACTAACGCTTAGCCTTTTAAGTTTCTCCTGTACGAATATTCTAAAAAACAGAGAAAATCGTTTTGTCCATCAAAAATGTTTAATTGAGTGACTCATCCGTCACTTTAAAATTTATAATTTCCCAACTGACGAACACAAAACACAATGTTTTAATGGGCTTAAAACAAGAGAATAAGAATATGCAACAAAAATATATTCATTTCTTTCAACTTGCCATACAAATAGAAACAATCTTGGAACACGCACGCTGTAAGGAACACGCTTTTTCGTAGAGGAAAAGTTTTTTAGGTCAAAGGTCCTATCAGATAGGTGATAATGTGAAATCGTTACTTCAGTTGTCTAGTTTCGACAGGTTCACTGCGCGCATTCAATTCGCCTGACAGAAGCTTTAACGTATCTCAGCCAATTGTACAAGATTTTCCAGAAGTTTTATTTATCCATAAACTGCTGGACACCCAATTCATCTGTCTGTTATGTTCCCGCCATCATGATATACATAATATTTAGACATAACCAGAATGGCGAAACTACATTTATTCCATAATGCCACAAACATATATACTACTATGCGGAAATGTTTTATATGCGTGATGGAAGCTTTTCAAAAAAAAAAAAGTAAATGGGTAAGTTTTCACATTTTCCTTAAAACATACTTTTCTTCTATTTTCGATGTTGTTTGTTAAAGAGTATAGAGGTAGGTAGTACAGTAGTACAACAAGCAAGCAAGTTATAATGTAGTGTTAGAATAAAAGCATTGAAGTATTAATAAATATTTTTTTGTATTTCCCTTTTTCATAAAAATGTTTTAAGAATAATTTTTTCTATGTTATCGGTGGTAAATATAATGGCTATGTTGTTGATGATGTTGATACTACTAAAACGCCCTATTCATTTATTTAATTCACCATGGAGGAGTTTATGAGAGACAGACAAAAAAATAATAACAATCCATTTGCCTGGTACTTTTTTGTATTTACACATTCACTTATCGATAATAGTTTCGTAAATAGGTGTGTAACCTTTAACGACTACCACATATTTAGCACTGCAGATGAGTGAAAAAATGATGTGTTAGATAATAGAAATATGTTATTTGTAGCATATATAAAAACAGTTCTGCAAGAAACACAAGAGAAGATAGAACATTCTTAAATTTTAATGGATTAAAGAACTGCCAATTTTTTACTGAAATTTTACCAAGATCAAGATGAGTTTAGCCAAAAGTATCGAACGTTCAGATTCAGATGCTTAAATACTTATAAATAAGCGTATCTCATTTGAGGTTCTTAAACTTTTTTGTGCAGATGTATATACTCTTTAAACCAGTATTATAACGATTTGATTTTCAATTCCTTAAATAAGTTATTATCATTTTTTAAGATGAGTACTTGCTTTTCTGTAATATCGTTAACAGCTATTTTAACCATCTTGAGTTAGTATTTGTATGGAATCCACAATCTTGAATTGGAAACACAATGGTGAACGAAGATAAGATCGGTGATTTTCAGGAAAGCATCATAAGTGAAACAGAAAAATAAATTACTGCAAACAACGCCGTTTATTCCACAAAAACCACTTCGCAAAATTATCAAATTTGCAAAAACATCCCTGCTCGATAAATACTTACCAAAATAAATAGAAAATTAGATAGTTTTCATCCCTTCTTTCGCAAGTTCAGTAGGTTTATTAATTTTTCACCTCTTTCTGTAGTACTTAGATGAATTTATTTATAAAAAAATTTATTTCGAAATTTTAGATGTAGCATGAAAAATGTGTTATATTAAATTTTTTTTGAAAAAATGATATATTATCTGTTTGCTAAGTGTTTTCGAAATGTTTATTGTCCTATATCTATCCATTAAGTTTATGCCAACAAAATTTAGAATTAATTTTTCATTGATTTCTTGGCAAAATTTTACGGTGAAACGAGGCTGGGAAGGTAGAAAAGAAAGTTAACCTTAGAAAATTTAATTTTGACAGCCTCATCAACCATTGTTACAGAATCAATGTTATTCCCAAAAAATTTTTTTTCGAAAAGAACATAATAGAAAACTGAGTGATATTTAATTAATTTTAACAGAAGTTAATAAGAAGAACAGAAGTTACAAGTTACTAAGAACTACATTCTTAGTAACTTAGAAACGTAATGGATATTATAAATTTTTGAAACCATATTGGATACACAGTTATATTAAAATATTGCCAAAACCTACTAAAAATTAATTCATGAACTTTTATGGTTGAATTTGACGTGAAATTTCACAATCTACAACATATCCAAAGACCAGAAAATTTTATTTTCGGCCTTTTTAGCTATTCTGTCACTTTAATGGTTAATATCATATAATTATGAAAATTTAAGTGTTTCAAATTCTAAATAATGAAATTAAAATTATAACTCGAGCTCGAAAATTACCCGTTTAAAATTTTGTGGACGTTAGAGCTTTGATTAGAACGATCCCAAGAACATTCTGGGGCGGTTTGAAACAGTTTCATAGATAGGAATTTTCCTAGTCATATAGATACTATAAATATAATATATGTGTACCTTTGATCGCTCGAAAACTAAAAAGTAAAAAAGTTTTGTGGCCACGAGAGTTTTTGAACAGAACAATCTGAACAACATTTTGGGGGCGATTTTTGAAAAGTTTCACCGAAAGCCATTTTCTTAATCATATACTAAAACTATATTATATCCGCAGCTTTGATCGTCTGTATCTCGAAAGCTACCCGTTAAAAATTTTTGTGGCCATGAGAGCTTTTGATCAGAGTGATCCAAAGAACATTTTAGGGCGAGTTAGAAAGAGAGTTTCTATCTAATATTGCGGGATCCTTTAACCATTTTTCTGGTAATTTTCAAATTTGACTGGTTTAAAATTATTATTTCCATTTTAGCATGAAAATAATCATTTAAGAAAGATATCATTTAAATTCAGACATATTTATGTTTGCCTTAAAGTAAAAGAATGAGATTTTAAATCAAATTCACATAATTTTAGAGTAACAAATCTTACAAATTTATTTAAGTCAATTATTCTAGATTTTCTTATCGTATATTTAATCGTTTTTAAATATTCGTTTTGTAATATTTTATTGTAGAATTAAAATGTTGAAAAGCTTTTCTGGTAAACAATGTTTTCTATAAAATCTAGTTAATACATTTTCTTTTACTCATATATTCTTTGCTCGTTCTAACGAAAATTTGTAGTATTATTTTTTTTATTCAGAAATAAGCATTGTTATAGTCAATCGTTCTTGAATTTATTAATTTTTTCACTAATATTTTACTAGAAACGTCGATTTTATAGATAAATTTGCTTAAGTACGTAGGGGAACTGAGCACAGCTCTATTTAATTTATCCTAAACCTGTTGATTAAATATTCGTTCGTATTCAGATAGTTTACTTACAAGTACAGAGAATTTATTTCAATTTAATTTGACGATTAAGGTAAAAGGAATCAATTGCTTTCTCTAGCATATTTCACAGCGTATATATAAATGGTGGGCCATTTTAGTCTATCCACCGTAATGTCTCCCCAGGAAAGCTTTCATTGAAAAAAATTATTGATTTATTCCTTGTAAACAAATTTTTGGAAACTAAGCTATAAAATTTTCTCTATCAAGTCGGTTCGACCGTTTAGGGGCTACGATGCCACTGAGAAATACACAGACGCACAGATAAACACTTTAAGCTTATAATACTCCTTCTTAAATCAATATCAAAGTGACATCAGATGAGATGTAAAAGATACTTAGACAGCTATCATTTTTTGGGACAAATTATTGGAAATACTTTAATTGAAATTGAAATATTTGATTTGACTTTGTTCTTTTGAATTACTTAATTAATTTACCATTTCACTTTTCGAAATGAATAGAACCAGGTTTATTTGACCATTCATCCATAGTAATTATTTATATGTTAAAATTATATGTCATGCCTTTTCCAAACTGAATCGATTTTGAAGATCATCGCCAATTTTTTAGTTTTTTCGGGTTCGGAAACCTTAGCTCTCACTTAAAACATAGCTAAAAACACTCTCCGTTAAATTACCTTTGAAATGAAACCAAAAAGACACACAGACACATAGCGGTCAAACTTATAACACTCCCTTTTTTATTCTAGGGTTGAAAATGCCGTTATTCAATATCTGGGAATGGACAAAAACATATTGATATCTTATACCGTTATGTTTTCACCCCTATCTATTTCAATCTATATAACCACTCATTATTTAATGGGAAATTTCGCTTTTTTGAGGTAAAAATATATAATTACCAATAACACGCTAATCCGCTACCATGTTAATCGACAGTTCCTGTTTGAGTAACTAGCCATTTCTTAATTTAACGAATTTCAAATCAATTTCTACAAATAAAAAGGTTTGTCTTCATCAACAACAAAAAATATTATGTAACGAGGTCAATGTTTTTTTATTCAAAGGAACTAAACATCATACTCATCAGATATTTATAAAAGGGATCTTCGAAAATAATATAAAAAAAATCAAGTTGTCTTATATATTCAGGGACAAATAATATATATTTATACATATCATTCACAAACAAACAAAATAAATACTTTTAGACTACTGCAGGATCAACACGATGATCCTTTTCAAAAATCCTTCACAGTTACTATATCGAAATGTAATGAAAAAAAGTATTTTTTTTTATATATGTACTTAAGATTTACACAGTGTTACAAAGTAGGTATGTTGAAATTTTAGAAAAATAATTTCTAAAATTAACTATTATAAAAATAACTGGATTGGAAAACGAAAATAACCTAATAGGAAAAAGTAATTTTATACCATGTATAAATGAAATATACATAGTATATTAAGTTTAGTCCCAAGTTTGTAACGCTTAAAAATATTGATGCTAGGAAAAAAATTTGGTATAGGTGTTCATAGAATAACCTAATTAGTCCATTTCCGGTTGTCTGCCCGTCTGCCTGTCAACACGAAAACTCAAAAACAAAAGAGATATCAAGATGAAATTTTTATAGCGTACTCAGGACGTAAAAAGTGGGGTCGAGTTCGTAAATTAGAAACATAGGTCAATTTTGTCCTGGATCCGTAGGACCCATATTGTAAACCGTTAGAGATAGAACAAAAGTTTAAAAGTAAAAAATGTTCCTTATTACAAAATAAACAACTTTTGTTTGAAACATTTTTTTGTAAACATCACTGTTTACCCACGAGGGCGCTAATTCGCAAATTATATAGTATGTGTTAAAATGGGAATATCAGTTATATGTGTGGCTATTTATAAATGGATACCTTTTTTATTTAATTGACGTCAAAAAACAACCGATTGCGTCATCAACACTGTCTATACATGGTATTTCAACAATTAACTCATTCAATTGTTTTTTTTTCACTTGTTTCTTTTTTAAGTTTGACACGAAAAATCATATGAATTTACGGAATGTACAAAAGGTTTAAAGTTGTTAAGAACCTCAAGTTTTTATTCAAGTTGAAAAAGTCCCACTTTTAAAAATGAAACTTGCTTAAATTAGTTAAAGTGTCATCATTTTGTGTTTCATTAAAATTAATTAATGGTTATTTCATTCGATTCCAAACTTGTGGAATGAAATTAGGCCGAATATCGATACTCTATTTTTTAAATGATCTGGACATTGAGAAAATAACTTTTTCCTAAGATATGAATTAGATTTTCCTAATATCTGAAATATTTAAAAAGAAGGACTAAGAACTTTGTTTCGTTAAGGATCTACGAAAATTATATATTCGAATTTTTAGGTCGATTAATCGGAACCTGTCAAACTCTAACAAAGCGGTGTAGGTAAATTTCATTAGGCGGACTACTTAAGTAAGATCCATTGACCACTATAGAATATTCCCTTTCGGTCGTATCAAATCTATTTTGCAGTATATGATATATAAAAACAAAATGAAAAAAATTTTGTTTTTTTATTATAATAACTTTATTAGTTTTGTAAAGTGAAACCTTTTCGGTCGGGGGAAATTCTTTTGATACGGTTGCGTCTCATTTAAAAAGACATTCCTAAAAAATAACCTACGACGTCTCTAATAAGATTCTTAATAATATCAATCTTCTAATGCGGGCTGTTAAAAGGATACCCCGTGATAATTTAACCGACCGCTATTATTTTCCTAAGAGGACTTTTTCCCCGGATTTTATTTTACCACAGTTTGTTTTCCTCCGAATTTCTTTCGTATATACCCTCATATTATTTCATGGCCGATGTTCGGTACGATTTAAGATCCGATACCACTGAGACTCATATGAAATACAAGGTATTTAAGTCTGTAAACCTAAACAATAGTTTTGATATACACTGTAGAACTTTTTATAAGACTATTTTCTCAGAAGAATACTTAAAGAAAATGTGTATTTGAAGTCTACGTTTGAAGATAATCGAGTATACAACCTACACACACACATACGGTAAGATAATTTTGTTTGAACGTTACACATTGATAGACAATAATTTCGTTATCCTTGATAGATAAAATATATTATAGATAAATATATATACACAACACAAACCAGAGAATGTACTGCCTGTGATAAATAAATAATATAGAAGGAAAGTAAATAAAGTAAAGGGCAATAAAAGAAAATGAATAAATATAATACACACACATAGAGGAAGGTAGCTCAAAACTGGTACTCCGCCCAAAATGAGTAAGCAGTTGTAAGTTAGTTTGTCAAATTTTAATCAGCTGAGTTAAACCGAAGTTGTTTACAAACATAGACGTTTAAAATAAAAATTTATTTTCAGTTATACTAAAAATTACAGTTATACTTTTTTTTTTTAAATAAATTAATACTTGTCATAATGAAATTTAATCGTGTTTAATTTCAAAGTTTAATTGATTTACTATGTTACGAAGTAAATCAATCTACCATATAATACAAATTTTACAGTCTTTTTTTACTTTTGCGCTTAGATAACCCTTTTTTAGCTACCTTCCCCTACAAACATTCCATTCACTCGTACTATATGCTTTAAAAATAATCACACAAATGTTTGGCATACACGTCTCCATTTTGCAAAGTTATGCGTTTCATGATCAGAAGCCACTTATGCATGAAACGACCATGCACAGAAATAAGTTCTGGGTCAAATAGTTTTGATATGGAGTAGTTTGTATTATCGTGATCAAATGTGTGATGCAGACCTAACTGAAACTATAAGAAAATACTACTTGATAAGTTGAATGAACTACCTCTACTTTGGAAAGAAGAAAATCTAGAGCTACATAAATACAGAGTGGTGCAAAAATACCGTTATAGTTAATGTTGAATAACTTATGGTTAATAATATTAATTATTTAATAATAATAATTATTTACTAAGTATTTTTATTTTCATAATGTTATGCGATAGTGTTAGATGAGAAATGCGAAAAACAAAGCCAAAGAGAAAGAAATGGTTGAAAAATCTAGGGATGAAACATCTCATGATAATATGGGGAAACAAGCCAAAAGAAATCGGGATCAAAATAAGAGGAATGAAACCTATACCCCTCTTCACAGATGGCGGTTCCTGCTCTAAAAAGAGTGCCGCAGGGCTTTATTATTATTATTATAATTGTAAATTAAATCAAAATTTTCACCAACTTTTTGTCGTATAATGAAATGAAAAAATTAAGCAGTTTTAATTATCTATTTAATTGTTGAACATACAAATCTCAATATGGAAATATTCTAGCCTGAAATAGCCAACAAATAAAATAGCCAAACTTGTCCTGAAAGTAGACATGGTACGATACCAACCAATTAGGTATTTTAATTAGTTTTCCATTTTAAATCGAAATTTGAAAACTAAATTAATCAAATTGTGAAATTGTGTAATTCACAACAATAATTCAAAAGAACAAAGTCAACTCAAATATTTCAATTTGTATTAAAATATTTCCAAAAATTGGTACCAAAAAATTATAGCTCTCTAAGTATCATATTCATCTCATCTGATGTCCTTTAATATTGATTTAAGAAGGAGTGTTATAAGTTTAAAATGCTTATCTGTGCATCTGTTTGTTTCTCAGTGGCAACGTAGCCCCTAAACGGTCGAACCGACTTAATTGAGAACATTTTATAGCAAAGTTTCCAAAAATCAGTTTACAAGAATTAAATAGCAATTGTCGGGGTTTTTTTTCAATTTTGTATATTTCACTTGTAATTACTTTGCAGGTTTGCATCCTAAAAAAAATTTCGCACTCAAAGTACAGCCTGTATGTGAAGCAAACTTTTTTATAAACAGAAAGAATATGCTGTATATATAAAATCATTATGGTGTAGAGTTAAAAACAGATAGGAAATGTGATCACTTTATCTTAATTTGTTATCCTTTATTGACACATTTAATTATAGTTTTTTTCCTGTAACCATTGATAAATATTGAAAATGAAATATTAATAAATAATTGAATAAACATATAAAACTCTCAGATGATTTGTATTTGATAACCATAATTATGTTATACGATAGTTATTTTATTACATTTTTGTTATTCACATCTGCACAAATTCTGATTCATTTTGATTTAAAATAAAATTTGATCATGCGTGAAATTTCTTATCTTAATACAATCAAGTCAAAATGAAATAAAAATCAGACAAGCATGCATTTTAATATTGGAAAAATATCAAAGAAACAGTCGTTAAAACGTATACATTTTGTAAAACTTTTAAGGAGCTTTTGAGGAACTAATTTCAGTTCGTTGTACTATAATTTTGTACAATTTTTATCTATAGATATAAGAAACGAATCTGACTGATCAATCAACACACAGCTGAAACCGCTAGGTATAGAAGCCTGAAAAATATTGTACACATGTTTCTTAAGTAACGTAAGAGAACACTTGGAAGGGATTTTTGAAAATTTATTCCCTTAGGGGCTCAAAATGATATGTGAATTTTGAATATGGGAACCGCATGTTAATATTTTTATAGACAAATATAGATCAACGTAATGTTATCATGTTACCAAGGATTTTTTAATAAACAATATTTGCAATATTCAAAAAATAATCATTTTTCTCCCAAGCGGTGTGATAAGAATGCTTCTTTATAATCAAAAATCTAAAACTATATTTAATCGTTGTACGAAATATTTGAAGCAATGGTTTTGAAGCTATATACTTAATCGCAATATTTGGATCGATTTTAGTCCGTATCTTAAAAGCTATTCGACCAGTCATCAAATGCACCCGATTTTTGTACTTTTTGGGTCAAAATTATCTTATATACTGAGTTTTATCGTAATTGGAAATAAACAAAATTTCTCGTTTTTTTGCAATTTTTTTAAGGGGTACCCCTTTAAAAAAATCGAGAAAAACGAAAAAAAAAATTTTGTATTGGAATTTGATGAAATTTGGTGTATGGGGTATTAGGTTTGATCCAAAATGTATACAAAGTTAAATGTATATAAAGTTACAATGTTAGCGAGCATCATGGATTCAAATTCTGATTTCTTGCCTATAAATATTCTTAAACTCCTGATAAATTGTTGGGACATGATTTCAGCTATTTTCAGGCATAAAAATTTTCACCGAGAAAATTTGCAACCAACCAATTCTCAAAACAATTTTGTATAGATTCTTATTTTTTTTATCGAAAAACACGTGAGTTTTGTCCACTTTTTTTCTTAATACTATTCCTACAGTTTTTACCCTTAAAAAAATCTTAAATCAGGTGCAAAAAAATGTCTCAATCAAACATTTTATGATTCTGTTCCCTTTTGTGAACTATAGCAACTACCAACATGTTGAAGAGTGTGTTCAGGTAGGGGAGCAAGGCGCTTGTTGCAATAGCGCTTGTTCACAAGGAATTTAAACTTTATTTACATAAAAATGAAGTTTACTTTATTTACGTAAAAATGAAGTTTACTTTATTTACGTAAAATTAAACAATATTAACGTATTTCTTTGTCAACTTACCGATATACTGCGCCGCATTACGTCATTACAGCCTGTATCCCGGCAGGCAGCTCAGTGAGTCGACATGTACTAGCACTTCGTTTTTGTCAGGTAACGTATAATTTAACTTTCGTAAGATTGACTTTTGATTGACTGTACTAATTGAATATTGCTATATTTTATTTGCTGTTTAAATTTGTTTATTTATGATGTTATGTTTAAGCCGTTTTCGAGATTGTTAAGTCAATTAAATAGTTATCGTGATATTAATATTAATAACTTGAGGTTAGTTGTAAAAAAAAGCTTGAGGTTTGTTGTAACATGTAACAACTTCACCCCATATTGATATACTGTTATTATTTAGAATGCGATTGTATAAAAGAAGGTCAGAGCGGGCAACACAAAGCCAAGAGGTATATTAGCCAGCTGAAGCTAAAGTTTCTTAAAACAAAAAAACTTTAGTATTCGAGAGACCAGTAAGAATTTCGGTTTATGTCATTTTCTCTTCACAGAAGCATTATAAAAGAACAATAATGAAAGTCCAAAATTTCGCCTATGATATGTAAATTTTTATTGTAGTAACTAAATCTTCCCGTACTTTTCTTATTCATACAAAACTGTAACAATTTTTATAATATTACTCAAATTAAAAAAAGTTAGCTGAAATTCGATACTTTTTTTTTTGTAATATTGGTATACTTTGTTTTTCAAATAGTTTATGCAATTTATTTAACAGTGTTAACAATTTACTAAAACTAATAAACACGATATTGTATAGAAAATAAAAAAGTTTTAATAATTTTCAACATAACTTTTTTTTTCTATTTTAATTAATATTAAAATTGTAGAATATTTACTTTCTTAATATTAGAATAATAATACAGTTTACCAAACAATAATATTGTGTAAAATAAAAATTAAATAAATTCATAATAGTTGTGGCACGTATAATTACAAAACTAAGGAATGTGAATTTGTCGAATATCGAAGAATAACAGAAAATGGAATACAGTAAAAAAAAAGCAGTTCCTAAATAAATGTTAGTGCAAGTGTATATTGTAAATATTTATTATGGAATCAATATATTTAATTTAAACAAGTGAAACCAAGCAATTGACTGAGTTAATTGTTGAAATACCATGTATAGACAGTTTTGATTACTATATCACATTACACATACATACTTGTCACACATATATAACTGATATTCCCATATAATACATGCTATACAATTTGCGCATAATTTGCGATCTCACGGGTAAACAGTCATGTTTACGAAAAAAATTTTCAAACAAAAGTTGTTTAATTTTTTATAAGGAACATTTTTTACATTAAAACTTTTGTTCTATGTCTAACTCTTGACCTATGTTGTTCATTTACGAACTTCAGCTTGATATCTCTTTTCGTTTTTGAGTAATCGTGTTGGCAGACGGACAGACGACAGACGACAGACAGACAACCGGAAATGGACTAATTATTTCATTTTATGAACACCTATATCAAAATATTGTTCCTAAGATCAATATTTTTAAGCGTTTGTACTTGGGACTAAACTTAGTATTCTTTGGTATATTTCATATACATGGTATAAAAGTATTGATTGTGCAGCTTAGGATTAGTATGAATCGCTAGAAATTATAGTTTTTTTAATTATTTTTTAAAAAGGTTTTAGAGCCACTCTTTCAACTTTTACCCAAATTCAATTTACCAACAAAATTAATTTTTTTTTTCATCAAAATCAGAACAGTAGTTTTTTGTGTGATGCTCGATGTTGAAACACAGATAAGCAGACAAAAGTTTTATAACAGTAAACAAGATATAAAGAAACTATTAAAGAAGGTGGGTTGATAAGAGCCATTTTCCGCCCATCACACACTCGAAAAAAAAAAGTAAGTTTTAAATAATATAGTAAGTTTTAGAAATTATTGCCAAGAAAAAGAGTATTAACGCCTTTTTTGTAGATTTTATTTATCTTTTAATTATTTTTTTTACGAAGCGTGCACTGAAAAATAAAAAATACTCATATAAATCTTTTAATGAGTAGTATCACTGAGATTTAAAGTTAAGATGATTTATGAATGGCTTCGTAAAAAAAATAATTCAAAAACCAAAAAACAACAAAAATGTACAAAAAAAAGGACAAAATACTCTCTTTCTTGGCAATAATTTCTAAAACTTACTATATTATTTAGGGGATAAATCTCATATGATAGAAAATACACATCTATAAGAATACAAATGCATTCAATAATAATTGAAAATCAAAAGTTTTTTTTCGAGTATGTGATGGGCGGAAAATGGCTCTTAATATAACTATAATTTACCCATAGCCTTGCATAGATGTGATGCTACAACCATAGTACATTTTGATTAATTATACATTACCTACTCTAGCATAAATTTCGATTTTTGCCCCAATTTCTTAGATCAGTTTTTTGTATTTTATAAATACGTATTTCGACTACCAAGTAGTCATCATCAGTAAGAATTAGCTAGTCGTGATTACTCTTATTATGAATATTACTCTTTGCTAATTTGGTGGCGGACTGAATGTTACTCTTTGCTAATTTGGTGCAGTCTGCCACCAAATTAGCAAAGAATAACATTGATAATAAGAGTAATCACGACTAGCTAATTCTTACTGATGATGACTACTTGGTAGTCGAAATACGTATTTATAAAATACAAAAGACTGATCTAGGAAATTGGGGCAAAAATCGAAATTTATTTCGAAATATCCTAGAGTTCTCATTTATTATCTTCGATAATATTTATACTACTCTAGCATGTTTATTTCATTAGGAAACCTGACCGAGGTAGATCAACCTAGCTCAGTATCTTAGACGATTAATGAATTTTTTGATATATTTCTCAAATATCCATAGAAAATTGTTCTGAAACACTGTGAAAATTTATTGCCATTTTCTTTACAGTAATTAAAAATCATATCTTGATAAATGATTAAAAAACAGGCTAAATAAATTTCACATTTAATTTTTGTTCTCTCAAACAAGTTTAATAAAATGATAGAAGCGCAAATAAATACATAACACACAGTAACTATTAAAAATATTCATATATTGAATATTTTAACTGCGTTCCCACCATTTATACACTGAATATAAAAACATGAATATATTTATTTACTAAGTTATAGCTTAAGGACGTTCATTCACCAACCTATTTTGCTTTATAGGGAACAGTACTGGCCTTAAAAGTACAAACCGCCACTTTATAGGGTCCACCTTTCTTGATCACCTCCTTCCATAACAAATGAATTGTTTTACACATATAAACAATATGCACAGTTTTCAATTTTAAGTGTAAAATAGCGATAATTCATTGAATTGGATCAGAAAAGATGGCCATGAATTGTTTTACATTTACTATTTTACATTTTTATAAAAGTCTTTAATTTTTGTTTCAAAATGTTGACCATAAATGGAGCAGTAAAACTCATGTGTTATTCTAACAATTTCTTCTTTACTATTTGATAAACTCTCTGTATTTTGGCATATACTAGCAAAATTGGAAATATAGAGAGGCACCAATATACAAGCAGAAAATTGATTACTTATATATTTAGTATATATACATATATAAATATAACAAGCCAAAACTTAAAATACAGTAATCTTTGGCTATTAGCCAACACCCTACTAACCTCAATTTGAACAACTGGTGCTTCATTAGCTTGCGCTTCAAGTAAAAACTTTCAGTTTACAATAATTATCATCATTAATACAATCACTAGATATTATTACATTTTGTTTCATATTTGTTACATATAGATACATACATATATGTATCTATGGGTGTCTATATCTAGATACACGAATGATTCCAACTATGAACTAACGAATTCGAATGTACAAAATAGACTATTATTAGAGTAATGTTGATGTATGCGATGATACATTATTAGTTTCCAAAATTATAAATTTATAGTAATTACAAAATTAACACGTGAATGTCTAGCCTACCCATTGCTACAGTGAGGTTCCTTGGTACCCCATAGCTTATGGAGCAGATTTTTTCTTAATGAAACAATTTCTCAAAATATATTATTTACTCTTGTGAGTTAATAAATCACAATTCAAGATTAAAAGCAATATAATTTCGAAAATTCGAACGTTTTTGATATAGGATTGAAGAAATAAAGTTTAAATATTTCAAATTATTAAAATATTAAGTAAATAAAAGTGGACTAAGCAAAGTAATATGGAAATTTTATTTCTTCAATCCTAATTATGGAGTTGCCACAAAGTAAACCTCTCTACAATTAATTGTTTTTGATATAATTTATTTTGCCTTTCTACATAAACCCAAGTTATTAAAGCATGAATTTATCATTCTGCGAAGGTTTTTTGATGATCGATTCAATAATTACTGTTCACTTATTAGGTTTATTTAATTATGTTTTAACCCGCTGCGTCTGACACTAAAATATCCTTATAATAACTCTGTAAATTAATCAAAATTAAATCTAAACAATTTAATTAAATAACTAACGAGTTGTAGTTCGCAAACGTCATAAATTTATCACAAACCACAAGATAAAAAAAGGAATATAAAGGTTGTGGCTAAGTATAACTCTGAAAATAAGGGAGGTTAGCAAGTAGCATTTACTAAAAAAGTTAATTACAAGACGCCATTATTTAGTTAACCTCTAAAAAAATTGAAAATATTTACCTGTTTACTTTCATATGATACAAATACACCTGTTTCTCAGTCGATAGTTAAAAAATGTACAAATACATGGTATAAAAATTCGTAGCGTATGGGTCGCGTTAGCTAAGCGAATTCCCTCAGAGATAGAAAAAATAACACATTTTTCTTAAAATAAAATATTGCATTTTTAATTTTGAAAACTAAATGTCTAGAGAAAAAATAACAAGAGTACTTTTTTGCTTAAAACTGATTAAAAAGTACAATAATGTTTGTTATTTTGAAAAAATTCAAAAATTTTGTATTTTTTGCATCCTCCCACACCTTGTTTATCGATTGATTTTTCTCATTAACGAACTTGAATTGCGACCGCTAGAGAGTTTACAGACACATAAATATGTTTAAATTATTTTAATATATATAAATTTTAACGATAGTCATTTTTTACATTTGGTAAGTAGGATCGATTAATATTTGAGAAATTTTCCCAAAATTCCACCATCAGTGGCTTCAAAAGCAATAGCTTCCTTCCTTCGGCAATTCACTACAGAAAAAAAATATATGGAGACTTGGGTCACACATTCGATTGAGTGATTGAAATATTGTTTACTCTCGAGGGTGTTTCAAGTTTGTATTATTGATTGTAAAAAAGTTTTTTTTGGGGGTAAATGAGTTTTTTCGGAAAAAAAAGCAGAATAATTTTAGTACGTAGAAAAGTTGATATTATATTTAATAATCAATATTCAAATATACCAACAACAAGTTGAAATTTTAGTATTTGTTTTTGAACAATGTAAATATAAATAACAAAAAGAAAAATAACAATAAAAAACAATCCCACGTTTATTTCTTTATCCGCATTTTATTATGAAAATTATACAATTGTACTCTCAGAAGACTTTTGTGTACGCGATAAGCCCAATATACTAATGTAATGAATAACAACTCTCTATATATTATAAATGCGAAAGTAAGCATGTTTGTTTGTTTGTTTGTTACGCTTTTACGCTAAAACTAGCGAATGATTTTTAATGAAACTGTACAGAAATATAGCTCATACTTCAGAATAACATATGAGATATAATTTATTAATTTAAGATATATTAATTTTAAAAAAAAATTTTAATTAATTTAATTTTGACATAACCATAAATTACAGATTTCTGTAAAAGTAGTCATTTGACATTACCATAAATTACAGATTTCTGTAAAAATAGTCAATATAAAATATTTTACCTCCATCTTTTCTGATATACTCAGTTAATAATTACGACTATTATACATTTAAAAAAACAGAAAACCATACATATATTTTACCTGTGTAAAACAATCCTACCATTATTTCGAGTTTATAGAAAGGGGATAAGCGAGAGCAATCTTTATCAATCTTTACTATTAAACCCAGCGAAGCGGGTGGGTATCACTTTAGTGAACGATAATATAATGTATTTACAATTATTGCTATTTTGAAGTTGGTGTCAGCCAAGGAAACAACTGTGGCAGAACAATTTGCCACATTAACTTGACTCAAACCGACTCAACAATACCTTATTGTTGCAGCTACATTATATTCTCGTACTAATTTAATTGACTTTTAAGTAGTCTAGACCTCAGATAATGTACCATACCTTTCTATTTCTCAGTGTTGTCTCACTGGGTATCAAAAACAACGAATAATGTGCACCATTAACATTTAAACATTACTGTTTTTATAAATATGTAATTCATGAATATAGTTTTTTAACACGAGTTCAGACAGAAAACATTCTATACAGAGAAATTTGGTAAAAATTGGAAACAATTAACAACAAAAATATCATTACATTCAGAAAAACAGGCTTAAACTTTATTATTTTCATATTTATAGATTACTAGCAGTACCCTTTCACGCTTCGCTGTGGCACAATATGATTGCATGAAAATTGGTGAGAAGTTTAACAGCTTGTAAATTTTATAAAATTTACAAGCTGTTTATAAATGCTTAGAAATATTTATAGTATAAACAAATTTTTGGCACAGGAGCTCATCAAATCATCTTATTTTTCTATTTCTAATCATTCATGAAGACGGTAACTTAAAAACCGAAATTAATCACCAAGCCAATTTTTTTGGTCTAACATAAACTTTTTTGATTTATTAAGAAAACAAAATTTTAATTTGCTTACCTACGCTAATAGCAATTACGCTTATATATCGAAAACGATGATGAATAGTAAAAACTGTCAGATGTTAGAATTGTCCAAAATATAAAGCCATATTATTTTTAAATGAAATCTGTGATCAGAACCACAAAATAATCTTTATTTTACGATAGTAACAAATTTTCGGCAAAACCGGCTTAAAAAAAAAGCTTTTGTATGTAACATTGTGAGCTTAGGTAAAAAGTGTCATGAGTCAAAAGTTGATGAATGAATCAAATAATGCTGGGAATCGCCCAAATTAAAATTTTTTCTTTAAATGTTAAATAAAGAGAATGTGGTGTCCGGAAGTAGAGTGCTTCTCTCTCACCGTATGGGCGTAAGCACAAGTACCTACAGCTACGCATGAATATGACTTTGTTGAATACACTCAAGCAAACTTTTTTCACCACTTCCCATTAACATCTGCTGATGAGGAGTCGATTTCTGGGTCAAATCCTTCATTTTCTACAGTATATATGTTTATATTTTTCTCATGTTGATTATAATAAAGAGACAGAAATTTGATTATTGAAATCGATTCGGAATGAAAACTAACTGAAAGGGAATTATTAATCTTAATTGTTTTCACAACAATATATTGAATATATTGTTTTCCGTTTGGTTGCTTTAGCAGATAACCTACGTAGCTGTAAAAAAGATTCAAGATGCATGGTAAATTTTTAGAATGGATAATTCCAAAGGCGGAAGGTTTCCAGAATAGTATTCAAATATATAACACTAAAAAAGTTTGGTTTCATACAATAAGGTGACGCTTGGGGACTTTGCTGTAGAAGCTTGAAGTAAAACTTTCAATAATACATAAATAATATAAAAATTTGAAATATCATTAACTAAAACGTGCATTCGAATACAGTTTCAATGACCTCCTTTGCTTTGGCTAAACAGTCCTATCAAATAATAATTATATTTTGCATAGGCACTACAGTAATAGTAAAACAAACCAAATAATTACTCTGTAGAATAGTAATTTAAAATTTATCAGATATAACGACACAATATATACCATGGATGGAAATCATATTTAATTTATATAAATAATACAATTTATTTGTACAGAAAAATTATTTTTAAATATGCAAAATTTTAATTTACAAAATTGTTTATAGAAAATTAATTAAAAATTTGTTTTTATACCCGTATTCTATATCTATGTTATATGTATTACAGAATGGTGTTAATTTGTAATTTATTTTTGAATTAAGTATTGCAATTAAAAAAAATATATATAAATTGTTTGTGCAAGCCAAATCAAATATTTATATAATACAATATGGTTTATTTAGAATATTACAATTACTAACAATTTACTAAAATTATATTTTTAACCCCCAAACAAAGCAAGGGGTGTGTAACCGCTATGTTTGTGTGTCTGTGTGATTGTCTGTACGTGGCATCGTAGCGCCTGAACCGATGAACCGATTTTCATTTTTTTGGTTTCATTTGAAAGGTAATTTAACGAAGAATGTTCTAAGTGTGAGTTTGATTATCCGTACCCGAAAAAACTAAAAATTGGCGATGCAAAATCAAAATCGATTCAGTTTGGAAAAGGCATGACATATAATTTGAACATATAAATGCTTTATCCACAAGTTGTCAAAAGCAATAGAGGACATTTTCTTGTGTCTATGAGATTGAACGGAAATTCAAGTCAAGGTATTCAAGGTCATTTGACTTTGATTTTCAAATGATCTTGAAAAGTTACCTGGGCTTTGGAGTAACACGGACGAATGACCTAAATTCTCCTTGATAATTTTTGTCTAAAAAATTTTTTAGAGCTAGTATTTTCATTTAAGTGCAATAACAACATACTTTTAGTCGTATTTCTTTCGAAAATTAACGATTTTCGAATAAAGTTATAAATAAAAAACATTTTATCAGTATCAACATTCGTAAGTTTTTTTTATGAGGCACAACTTTCTAATTTAAAATGGCATTCTATCTTCTACCTTTTAGGATCTGAATTGACTGATAACAGGAATAACTAGGTCCAGTTATTTTTTGAGTGTTTAACTACAAACGAGCCATAACCATAATGAAATGGTACACCCTGTATATGTTTACGAACAATGTTTCGTATAAAGTCACAATAACATTACAACTTCAAGAAATGATTCAATATCAACAAATAACGAAAAGTTATTCATCAACAAACAAATTATCAAAACATATCTTATGTTTCATTTTTCATCCTGGTCCTCTATCCCACGATACAACATCATATCCTATGCAATAGACATGGACAAAAATTAAATTTATTTTATAAAGTTATTGTTTTTATTATTTTTATGTTTATATTTATTATTTTTATCGTAAACTGTATGGAATTTAAATTATAAGAACTGTTAAAATGATCTCAGTAAAAAAATTGGATATCTTGAAAGAGAGATGTTATCTTGTTCAACTCTCAAAATATAAAAAATATCAATTAACAAGTAATATTTTTTCGTACAAATTTAAAGGCAAATTGATTTGGAAAAAAAGTGATCTGACCTTTTTGTGTTCGATTTCTTCTGGTTTATAATAAGTGATATTTATATAAATTTCAAAATGAAATATTTAGTTTTTAGGTTTCGAAAAAGATTTGATTTGAATTATAAAATTTATACATTTTGATGTATGTATAATAATATATCATGTAAATAGGGAATCATGTAATAAGGACTAAAAACAATAAATAAATATCCTAAAATTTTACTAGTTATATATACAATTCGAATATTTGGAAAAGTTTCAAATCAATTTTAAAATGCCGCTTATTTTTTTCCTTATCCATAAAAATGGTTTTTTTTTTTTTTGTACATACAATGAAAATATAATATCTCAATTAAAATAACTCCATTTAGATCTTAATAGTTATTATTCACATCGAAATTCATGTCTTTGAAAATGAAAAAACTAAAATACGATTAGATAAAAACAAAATTATAAAAGAAATCCTTTCACGTGGATTTCTTAAGCACGTACATTTCTTCAAATTCATTTAAATTCTATCTCTGCAAAAAATACAAAAATTTTGGTAGGTAGAGGAATCCAGGTAAACAGTCATTTTCTTTGTTTATTTATTGAACTGAATTCAAAGAATATGCAGTTAAAAAAAGACATAATTAATTGTACAAATGATTTTCGAACTGTTAGTATATTAATACAGGTTATATAGGAGCTAGTTACTCTTGTCCATAATAAACTAAATTACAGGAGTTATTTTATTATTTAAATAGGTTCAGTTTAAATAGGCAGAGTAAGTGCCCCCATTTTAAGGAAAACCGTTTAAGGCTATATTTTCCATAAACTTGAGACCAAAAATGGTAATAACTTTTTTTAAATTAAATTACCTACCTATTTGTAAACTAATTTTTTTTTGTATCACTAGCCGTTTATGACTTATACGACTATGACGATTTACTTATTGACTATTTGACCGATATGTCTTCTAATATTTGTTTAAACAAGAAAATGATAATAACTTATCTTTTAAATCTACAAATTTCCTAAGGAATTCACTTTAAACATTTTTTTCTAAAATAAATATTTATGAAGTTATAATGTGTTGCAACCACCAGGTGCAAGATTAATAAAAAAAAAGTATACATAGCGTAATGATAAAAATTCAATAAAAATATGAAAAATGTTAACGTTAGTGACATAATTAGAAATAAATAGTTTACCCTTCTTGCCTGCAAAAAGCAGTGACTACTCCTTGATTTTTTTTTTACTAAAATTGTAGGAAATTTAATTATTTACAAAAAGGGGATACAAATTTGTAAGGATTTTGTGTATTTACATTTAGTACGCCTAGTATAATAAGCCTATTTTTAAAAACAAATAGCTCCTGTAAATTTGTCCAAGAAAAAGTTCTCAATTATTTGTAGCTGTAATGCAACATTAAACGCGTTATAACGCCATAAATATTAATTTTAGAAAAAAAAAGTTAAATGTTTTAGGAAATTTGTAGATTCAAAATTTAAGTTATTATCACTTTCTGGTTTTAACAAATATTAGAACACATATCGGTCAAATAGTCAATAAGTAAATCGCCATAGTCATATACGTCATAAACAGTTAGTGATACAAAAAAAAAATAGTTTACAAAAAAGGCAGGTGATTTAATTTTCTACAATAAAAGTTATTACCATTTTTGGTCTAAAGTGCACGGTTATGGATATATATCCTAAGACGATTTTCTTTAAAATGGTGGCACTTCCTCCACCTATTTTAGTAAGGAATTTGTGAGGTAGTACCTACACGAAAGTGATATTCCAAGAATTTCTCAAAACTCAGAATATAAAATATTTAATTCATAATACACTTGCTGTTAAAATTAGAAGATGATTTACCATGCCATACATGAGATATTAGCAATTAAAAGTGACGCAATTTGTACGTGTACATGGGAGAAGTGTATAAAAATACACAAATTTACAAATATTATATTTATTTACCAATGAATGACGTCCACCATCTCTATGAAAAACTAATATAATGTAGAATACTATATTTAGAAAATATATAAATAAAAATAAAAATTATTTACCATATAGTTTCGATAAAAAACTTAAATAAATAACTCGTTTTAGCGATGATTTTTGTGGAAAAGATATGAAGACTAATGTTAAAGGCATATGTCATAGTGTGTGTGTTTATATGTATACTAGAATCAGTAGTGAGGAACTACAGTCTTTTGAAAATAATATATGGTATATGTATAATAGTCATAGCACAGTTAATGCACTGAATGATAGTATTAGTCCAAAACTTTTTGACTGGACGGTCGCGGAGGAACTACCTTAAATAAAAAAAAATAACTCATGTAATTTAATGCAGAAAAAAATTCTCTGTAGTCTGAATTATATATACCTGCAACAAACTACTATTCCAATTATTATCAACCATAATAATCCAATACTATGTAGATTGTAGGTACTATGATATGCATGTTACTATGATAACAATGATAACAGTCGAATTTCATTCGAACCTAATGAACATAGATAGATAGCATTATCTATATTCTATCATATTGGTACCAACATACATCCAGTACAGATTATAGATCGACCTATGATCACTTTCCTATTAGTATGCAGTTTTTGAAACCAGATTGCTCTTTTGATGAATATTATCGATTTCGAATGTTGGATGCTATTCACGAAAACATTCATTTTTCATTATAATGTGTTTAAAAATTTGGCACTTAATTATATAGTCTAGTAGCTAACGATGCATAAACATTACAATCAATATTTTCTTTTAAGCTTTTCTCGGAGAGTCGTCTTTTATCGATATATAAAATTCATTAAATATCTGGGTGGCAATTTAAGTTATTATATAAAACTAGCTGTGAACTACCCGCTTTGCTGGGCACCCCTCCCTCCACATTTCCTTTCGTTGGATAACAGTTTTGTAATGTACACGTCATGCTTCTGTATTTGATACCCCACTTAGGTATATTTGTAAATATTCGATAATTCCTTCCCACTTTCTCGCTACACCTTTCTACCCTCCGAAGGTTAAAAGTAGATAAAAACAATAGATCTTTGAAGCTGGTTGTATATCGTGTCAATATTTGAGCTTAATCGATGCACAACTTTTTTAGTTTTTGAAGCATATCCTTTCAACCCCTATTTCAACCCTTTACTCTACTATAATATGGATGTATTATACATAAAAACCTTCCTCTTGAATCACTCTATCTATTAAAAAAACTGCATCAAAATCCGTTGCGTAGTTTCAGCGTACATAGGGACATAGGGACAGAAAAAGCGACTTTGTTTTATAACATGTAGTGATTTAGCAAGAATAAAAGAGTATTAGAAAATTTATTTACTTTTTCTACTAAAAACACATGTTTAGGCCAAAAATTAAAATAAAAATAGCAAAAGAACACAAATTTTTGACAGATTTTGAACGTTCGGGGTACGTTTTAGTAATTTTCAACAACTTGCACAAAGATTTAAGTCGAAAGGTCTAATAGTTTTGTAAGAACCGTTTTGTAAAATCACAGTTCGAGTAAAACGCTCTTAAAGTTTTTTTTAATGCATACTTATTATCAATTTATAATTCAAATCAAGATGAGCATTTCTGATTATACTCATCAATCATAAGTTTGCGATTCTTGAACTATATAATCAGGCTAATCTATATTCCACAAGTTACTGTTTTGAAGTCTATTTAGAAGTTAATGTTATTACGCGCGTTAAATAACATGCAAAAAGTTATTGTACTTATAAACTTGTACTGCTTATAATTTCAAAAACAATACTTTGAATAGAAATGGTTTTTGGTCAAAATCGTGGGAACTGTTCTGTAAAAAAATATTTCAAGGTAAACGCTTAAAAATTTCTTGTGTGTATATTATTAATATATACTCGATTTCATTCTAAGTCACATTAACACTCATCACAATTTTAATCATTTTATTAATCATTTTCAGTGGAAAAACACATTAATCATGTGAAATCTGTAAGAAAACTTTTCACATAAGAGATTAACTACAACATAAATGTAATAAAATCGAGGAAAAACCTGATATTTGTAATAGAACATTTTATAATAGAAGCAAAAAAACTCATAATAAATAGTTAACAGTAGACTGTATCCAAATGGCTTAGTGTGTATCGATTTCGACTAGTAGTTGGAAGGAATCCCACTAAAATCCCTGTCAAGTAAAAATTTTAATTTTTTCTATGAACTTATTAATATGATTTATGCAAATCAATTAAATTAATTTGAATACGCATTTATTATTGGGACAACTTACATTTATTTATTCATTAAGATAACTCACTGATATTGGCTGTTTAAATTGTATGTATATATGTCGGGTCATATGGCGATGTGGTGAGCGAGTCCGACTGTTAGTACTAAGATCGTGGGTTCGAAACCCACTAAGGTGTAACAATCTCACAGGTGTTTTAGTCACTCAAAGTTTTTCATTAGGTTTGTACAACTTTATCACCCATAATGTCTCTTGATATTGTTTCATCATATAAGAGGTGTCGCAGCTCGGTGGTAAGCGGGTGCGACTCGTAGATCGAAGGTCTATGGTTCAAAGCTAGGCCAAATAAAAATTTTAAATTTTTTCTCTACATTTCATGTTCTGATTTATTCAAATTAATTTAATTAATTTAAATGCGTGTTAAATTTCCGCGCTTTTTTCGGGTGTGGTCAATCAAAATTATTCATTAGGTCAGTAGTGTTTCATCGTTCATAGTGGACAGTTGGTTACATTTGTGCTTTGTGTTTCACCTTCATTTGACTTCCAAACGTCAAATTTCATTTTCGAATTTGTTTCTGAGTAAGTTTTTGTTTTAATTTACATTTTTCTAATTCTTTTTTTGTACATTGTAAAATTCTATATTATATTTAATTTGTTTCACATTTTGTCCAAATACTTTTTTACACAAAACTTTTTATATTAATTAAAAAAAAGTATGTTTGAATCATTTGTTTATTTTTTCCAATTGAAATCACATTCTAGAATTAGTTGTTTTATTATTAGTGATTGACTACAAGTATTTTTATTTGATTTCAAAATTTTTCGAGCTTGCGTTTATTCCCAAGAGATTCAATCTCATTTATACAAAATTTATTTATAATAAATATAACAAAATGAATATGTACTATGGTTCGATAAAATTTTTTGACGTTAGTGTTATTTTAGATGTACAGTTTACTAATAAACACACAGTTTTAATATTAATAATTATAATTTTTATTTAAAGACGTTCATTCATCAACCTGTTTTGCTATGTGCGTTTATATGGAAACAGTATTTAAATTTTAAATAATTTTAAATTAGTAGAATTTTGAAAATTTTTTTGCATTTCTATTAAAATTGTATAAATAAGATTGAATCTCTTGAGAATAAACGCAGGTTCGAAAAATTTTGAGATCAAATAAAAAAACTTGTAGTCTTACACTAATAATAAAATTATTTTTTATTATTTTAATTATTTATTACAATATAGAATGTTATACCAAAAACCTAATACAAATTCAATTAATTATTTGTTTGTTTTGAATTATTAAATGATTAAATTTATATAATTTTTTATTTGAAAATCCAAAAAATAAAATAAAGAATAAAAAATATGGTCTATAATTTGAATACGCATTTATTATTGGGACCACTAAAATTTATTTATTCATTAGGTTAGTCCAGTTTTACCACCGATTATGGCCGTATAAATTGTAAAGTTGAGCATCAAGTCGTGTGGCAGAGAGTATAGCGAGTTCTACTCGTATTACACAGGTATGGAGTTCAAAATCCAGGTAAGTTATTTTTTCTCTACATATCATGTGATAATTTATTCTTACTAATATAATTAACTTGAGTGTGTGCTTTACCATTCACTATGAATAGCTTATTTATTTGACATTTATCTTCTCCCTTCATTTGAATTCCAAATCTTAAATTTCGTTTTCGGATTTGTTTCTGAGTTTTTATTCAATTTATTTTCTGTTTTGTATTTTGTGTAATTTGTTATATATTTTTTTCAGATATTTTTTTTTACGCAAAAGTTTCAATATTTAAACAAAAAAAATTATTTGACTAGTCGCTTGTTTTTTTTTTATTTTTATTTTTTTTATCATATTCTATTCTAGAATTATCTTTTTTTATCATATCCTATCCTAGAACTTTCTTTAATTGTTTATGCATAAATATTATTGAAAATTAAGCAATTTTTAACTTTTTTTGCCCAGAGATATTTTTGGTTTTTTTCACTTTATTTTACTCTAAATATCAGTTCATTAATTTAAATTTGTAAAATCGGTCTGCCCTACATACTGAGAAGCGACGTTGACTAACTAAGGTTAGTATGATGTTTCTCAGGAAAGACTCGTTCGATTTGTCGCTTGTGTTATAACCTATGACAAATTGTGTAGTCAAAAATCAATTTTTTTTCGTTATGTCTGTCTTGAAGCTAAGCGCCTCGATAGGGGACTGTATCAACTCATGATGTCGTTCAGACTCATCTGCAACGTGAGCAGTCATCACTTAAAATGAGTTAGGTATATCTAGACAGATAATGTACGGAAAAAATTATCTTGATTACATGGATTTTTCGCCTGTGTTATAGCCTATGACATATTGGATTGGTTTCATTCTGGGGTAAGTCTACTTATAACTGGGTTGACAAATTGCCTAATTTTTCTTTTTAAATTTTTTTATTTTCTTTTTTAAATATATTAATTTTAATTTGTAAAATCGGTCTGCCCTACATACTGAGAAGCGACGTTGACTAACTAAGGTTAGTATGATGTTTCTCAGGAAAGACTCGTTCGATTTGTCGCTTGTGTTATAACCTATGACAAATTGTGTAGTCAAAAATCAATTTTTTTTCGTTATGTCTGTCTTGAAGCTAAGCGCCTCGATAGGGGACTGTATCAACTCATGATGTCGTTCAGACTCATCTGCAACGTGAGCAGTCATCACTTAAAATGAGTTAGGTATATCTAGACAGATAATGTACGGAAAAAATTATCTTGATTACATGGATTTTTCGCCTGTGTTATAGCCTATGACAAATTGAATTGGTTTCATTCTGGGGTAAGTCTACTTATAACTAGGTTGATATGGTTAATTCAGATGGACCTTCAGAAATATTTATGCATAAAGATTATTGTAAATTAAGCAATTTTTATTTATTCCTTTTCTTTTTGAAATAATTGAATTTTTTTCCAGAGATATTTATGCTTTTTCATCTCCGACATTGTCATTTGTATAATTCTGTGTTTGTGTTTTGTAAAATTCATATCCTATCCTAGAATTATCTTTTTTTTATCATATCCTATCCTAGAACTTTCTTTAATTGTTTATGTATAAATATTATTGAAAATTAAGCAATTTTTAACTTTTTTTGCCCAGAGATATTTTTGGTTTTTTTCACTTTATTTTACTCTAAATATCAGTTCATTAATTTAAATTTGTAAAATCGGTCTGCCCTACATACTGAGAAGCGACGTTGACTAACTAAGGTTAGTATGATGTTTCTCAGGAAAGACTCGTTCGATTTGTCGCTTGTGTTATAACCTATGCCAAATTGTGTAGTCAAAAATCAATTTTTTTTCGTTATGTCTGTCTTGAAGCTAAGCGCCTCGATAGGGGACTGTATCAACTCATGATGTCGTTCAGACTCATCTGCAACGTGAGCAGTCATCACTTAAAATGAGTTAGGTATATCTAGACAGATAATGTACGGAAAAAATTATCTTGATTACATGGATTTTTCGCCTGTGTTATAGCCTATGACATATTGGATTGGTTTCATTCTGGGGTAAGTCTACTTATAACTGGGTTGACAAATTGCCTAATTTTTCTTTTTAAATTTTTTTTATTTTCTTTTTTAAATATATTAATTTTAATTTGTAAAATCGGTCTGCCCTACATACTGAGAAGCGACGTTGACTAACTAAGGTTAGTATGATGTTTCTCAGGAAAGACTCGTTCGATTTGTCGCTTGTGTTATAACCTATGACAAATTGTGTAGTCAAAAATCAATTTTTTTTCGTTATGTCTGTCTTGAAGCTAAGCGCCTCGATAGGGGACTGTATCAACTCATGATGTCGTTCAGACTCATCTGCAACGTGAGCAGTCATCACTTAAAATGAGTTAGGTATATCTAGACAGATAATGTACGGAAAAAATTATCTTGATTACATGGATTTTTCGCCTGTGTTATAGCCTGTGATATTTTGGATTGGTTTCATTCTGGGGTAAGTCTACTTATAACTAGGTTGATATGGTTAATTCAAATGGACCTTCAGAAATATTTATGCATAAAGGTTATTGTAAATTAAGCAATTTTTATTTATTCCTTTTCTTTTTGAAATAATTGAATTTTTTTCCAGGGATATTTATGTTTTTTTTTTATCTCTTTCTTATATTTTAGGAATACCTGTCCTGTAATTATATTAAGTGATGTCAAATTTAGGCTGATAGTATTTGGGGATTGTGAATTTTTTTTTTTAGGAATTGCGATAATGTTATCCAATTTGTCATGTTCCGGTCACGACAAATTGGATGATTATTTATCTTTTTCTTCTGTTTAAATGTAACCGGATGCACTTAAATAGAAGGAAAAGATCGTGGATTAGGCCTATAGGGGATACCACGTAAAAAAAAACGCGCTGATGTATCCTACCTCAATGGTAGTGTGGAAACGGATACAAAACTCCTTAATAATGAAATAGTTTTTTTTTACAGTGGGAATTATGGGATACAAATGACATACACATTTTTGGCTAAAAATGCAACGATCTGCCAAAATTTCAAGTTAATCTGATGCTTTTCAGAGTATATTCCGTCCAAGCACTGTATTTGTGAGATACGTCTATGCGTATAAGTTCAAATGGACCTTCGGTAAATATTTATGCATAAAGATTATTGTAAATTATGCAATTTTTATGTACTCCTTCTTAGGGGTTGAAAATTCCTTCTAAATGCGTTACTTAATTGAAGTACAGCCCCTCATCTGTAAACTAATAATCTGTGTTCTTTAGGCACATTGAAATTGTTTGAAATTGAGTTATCGTTAATTAAATACCTTTTGTTTCAGCTCTTTTGTGTGAATAATTTCAATAAAAAAAAAATATCTAGTGAGGGAGAAAGTTGTAAGACCTTAGTTTGTTTGCTGCTCACAAGTTTTTATACCACGTATATATGAAATATGTCAAGGTATATTAAATTTAGTTCCAAGTTTATAACGCTTAAAACTATTAATGCTACGAACAAAACTTTGGTATAGATAATATAGGTATAAAGTCAGTTGTCTGCCCTTCTGCCTGACATAACAATAACTCACAAATAGAAAAATATATCAAGCTGGAATTTTCACATCGTGCTCAGGGCTACGGTCCGAGTGCTACGGTCTGTAAACCATTAGAGATAGAACAAAAATATAATTGTAAAAAAATAAACAACTTTTGTTTCAAACATTTTTTCGTAGACATCACTGTTTACCCGCGAGGGCGCAAATTAGGCGAAAATAATATACTATGTATTATATGGGCATATCAGCCATTTATGTGTGACATGAATGTGTGTCTGGTTATCTAATGGTGATTACCTAGCTTTACTTACATGTGAAAAAACAAATGATTCCTAAATCAACACTGTCTCTACATGGTATTTCAACAATTAACTCAATCAATTGTTTGTTTTCACTTGTTTTTTTTCATATTTTTCTTTGATAAATGTAGAATATCTTTCAGTAGATAAAGGACAATATTGTCAAACAGGAAGATTTAAATACAATCTTCTTGAACTCGAATATAAATAAATATGATAGAAAGATAATTTTTTTAAAAAATTTTCAATTTAGATAATATTTAAACTAAATATAAATCTTAAATTCTAGGTATTATTTATTGCGGTTATATATATTATGTGGGTATTTATGTTTACAACTAGTCACAACTTGTTTGGGGATTGGGGATACTGGGAAATGTCATTTGAAAGGATGGTGAGTTGTTCGTTGTCTGTTGTGTAGTATATTGAATTGATTCACAGCACAGGTTGTTGTATAATGTATACCTTTTATATTCACTGTTTATGTTCTAGTCTATTTTATTTCTAGCGGTTCTAAATACAGTAATTTTGGTGTATTCACATTTATTATTCATAAATTAATTGAATCCTTTGAATAATTACAGATGCAATCACTTGTTTTTGACTAAACATCTTTGTTCACGTTTATTTTATCACCACGGGTGGTATTCTATGATGTTTTTATATTTATCTACGTAGTATAATTTGAGGATAATGCTTTCAACCCGAAAATGCATCCATAAGTTTTCAATTGATCTTTATGTTTTGAGTTATTTTGATCATTTCTCAGATTAGTTAAGATAGTTAAGTTTATTTGTATACATAACGGGCGAAAACCTGAGCTTGAACTTAAAAAATAAATTTAAATGTCTAGGTGTTACTTTGATGTATAATCGTGAAACACCGTTTAGGAGACAAAATAGTACTTTTAATAAAGAGTAATAATATTAATACTAATACTCAAATAAACGAGGAGAGAAAAGACGAAATCTCAAAATTTTGACTTAACACTGATTTCGATGAAAATTTGGGGTTAAGCTTTGTTCACCCAATAAATCAAAAATCAGATGGTGCCGAGTCGTGGTGGTCATGGAGTGTCCAGGAGTTAATAACAACCCCATATAGGGAGTGGGTAAATATATGTTAAAAATCGCAACAGGAATCGGTAAAGTGATGAAATTTTAAGCAAAAAGTGTTATTTAAGCATATTCCGAAAAGTCAATACTTACCGATTTATGTGCGTTTGAAATTCGGCGTATTTAAAATCAAATAACAGAAAAATGTTACGTTTTTTTTTTTTTAAATATTATATTTTTTTTAAAGACTGTCAAGAACATCGAAAATGAAAGAAAGTTTCTAGTCGTTTTGCACGAAAATTAACGGAGTTATAATGAAAAAGAAAGTTTCTCGTATCTTTTGTTAATGTTTTATTCAATAAAAAAAGCTGATGACTTTACCACAGGAACTAAAATTAATGGCTGCGTTTGGCAGAAAAAAGCGTTTGAGAGCGCTTACTAGCGCTGAAAAATAAACTGTACAGTTTTCGGCCAGGACATGTTTGCTAACTTCAGTTGCGCTGACACAATCCGCCATTTTGCTTATTTATTTTGCAAACATTTATTTAAATAATAGCTTTATACAAAATTTCCCTTTAAATTTTTTTTATAACTTTATTATTTTGCGATTTATTTAACGATAAAAATAATTTTCGTGATTTTTTCAAATTTAAATTGCAATGTTTCAAAAACAATATATCCAATACTGCTAAAACCTTTGAAAATGTTGTCTGTACTTAAATAAAGTAAATTGGAAGGCAGCAGACAGAAATTTTACTTCTTGTGGTAAATTCATCAATTTTTGTGCTGAATAAAACATAAAAAAAGGTACGAAAAACTTTCTTTTCATTATAACTCCGCTCATTTTCTTGCAAATGATTTCTAAGGTTTTTAAGAGTACTTTAAAAAGTTTATAATATCCATTTTTCTAAAAATACCAAATTTCACAACTAATCCGATTTTCCGATCGCCAATAGCTCGGAAAGGGTTAACTTTTCAAAATATACTTAAGTAATAACACTTTTTGATTCGAGTTCATTACTCTATCGATTCCTGTCATTTTCGACATATATTTTTTCACCCCCTAGACGGAGTGGTAATCAATCCCTGGTCAAATGCGCCACTCAGCACAGTAGTAATTTTTGGTTCTTATAGAGTCTTATCTTCTTATCGTCAAATTTTTAGGTCAATCGGAGCTATAGGCAAGAATTTAGAGGTTTAATCCTCGTTTTGAAGTATAATATATAAATTTTTGCTCGAAAATGTACAGGCAAATCAATACTCTGCCTCGTTCAAATGTATTTTTTAACCATGACTCGTTAAAACAAATTTTTTTCAATGGTTACTGCATCATGTAATTTTTCAACAAGCTTTTCGTGATTATGCTTGTTTTGTAAAGTTCCTACGTTCCTAATCCTTAAAAAATAACAACAACAAATATCAAACAATGATTATGATAAAGCATATTCACTTATTATTTTAGGGGTATCAAATAGGCTTATAAGTGGATTTTTTGTTTCAATAAAACTTTCAACAACAAAACAGTCTATGTTTGCATGCATAAGTAAATAATTTACAAAATTTAAATACTTATTACTACAATTTAAATAATAATAATAATATTCAACTAAACCTTAAGTTTAAGCTTAGTAAACTTCTATTATAGAATTAGTATATTTATATGTGCTACCTATTTCTACACTAAAAGGCACACAACATTGGATAACATATATTATCTCTAATGATATTTTATTTTAACATTTTTACATCAATGTTAGGAATGTAGAAAATTTACAGTTCTGCCATACTTTTATTTTATTGCGTATCAATACTTAAATCGTACCGTGTATTTATTCATATTTTAAGTGTTTATTTTTTGTTCAGTTATTCTCAAATAAACAATTTAATTTATGACATCATGTGTATCACTAACTTTATTTTATTATTAACGAACCAATTTTGATTTTAAAGATCAATGTGTTTCTTACGAAAAATATCGGAGAAGATAACAACTTAGGAGACGCATAGTGGAGTTTTTATATCTTTCTGGTCAAAGGTCAAAAAACTCAACTCTTTTGTATTGCAAATTGTTTTTTGATGTAGTAAGATAACCACTCCATCAAAAACAGGCCACTTAAGTTACCACAACCTCGCCCCCACCTGTTTTGTAAGTCACAATCTACCTGCTCTTACGGATGCATGTTATTATTGCATACAATTGCATGTTAGTGCAATTAAGTAAAGATTTATATTGGATATTGAAGAAGAAGGTCAGTGCTTTATTTACTACTATTAATCTTAGTGTGCAAAGCCCTTTTATACTCTCAAAGATTTATACGGTTAAATATTGCTGTACTTAAAAACCTATTATTTTTAAATAGTTCTGCTTTTAAATAATTATATTTTCACTACTCCTGCCAATTTCAATCATTTTTGTCTATAGATGTTCGAATGTCACAAAAAATCAAAACTAACATGTTAAAATCTATTCATCCCAAACTATTTGAGCAACTTCGGTTTTTGTGACGTATTGCAGAATTTAATTTGACAATAGTGTAAATAATTATTTTGGAGTATACAAATGATTAATTAAAATATGTTTTTTAAACTTATTTTGACATAGATAAATAAAAAATTAAACTCTTTTTCTGGCAATTTAAAATATTTATCTTTGTTTTGATTGGATATAGTTTTCAGTGTATACAAGCAACATAATCAGTGTGAAAACAACCCTTAAAATAAGCTTAGCATTATAATATAAACTTCTCTTTCAAATACAACACATAAATGACAAAAACTTTCACAGATTTATTCATTTGATGACGAACACGATAACGATCGTATAAAATAAAGGAGTAAAAAAGATCATGACATCATCAAAATATCATATTGAAAAAAAAAAGATTTTTACACACAATAATCCAATTACAACAGTAAAGATATAAAAAAATTTTAAGATTTTTACTCGAAAAAAAACGTATACATGAAAAAATTAATCCCAAATTTATATCGTCAACATTTATGTCATGTTAGAGGTCTATACATATTAAATTGAATTCGAGTAAAAAAAGAAGCGGGATAGCAAAAAATAGATAAAAATAAATGAACCATATCTTCTGAAGACATCACAACCAACGCACTTATACAGACACATAAATTTGTATAGAGTGTTTCAAAATTGAACGGCACTATTTTTTTGAAGTGTTCTATAGCTCAAATAAGAAAAAAATGCATACACACTTAGGATACACAAATAATTTATTCGGGAAATACAGAAAGTTAAAGATTTATTTTTCTAAAGTCAGGTGTTAATCAAGTGCGAAATCAAACAAACGTAATTTTCATTTAAAAACAAATTGAATGTTGTTACATGCTAAAATCATAAGGTAGGTAATAAATTTTTCCCCTTTTACAGAACAAGCAGACATATTTTTAACCTAAGGTACGTTGCGTCTCTTCGACGATACCGTAAAAAATTTTAAAAATTCGGTTATGGACACCGAAACTATAGTTTCTAAAGAAACATGAATTCGCTGTGGCAAATGATTCATTCCACAAAAAGACAGCTACTCTAAACAGTTACTTACAATATTATATTATTAAATGATAAATCTCTTTTTGCTACAAATTACTTTCGGACATATGTTTGTATGAAGTTATTTACTTATTTGGTACCTTAAATATACGTACCTAAAATAATGCCATTCAATTTTAGACCACCCTGTTGAGATTCATTCTTCACAGAAAAAAAAATTTCATATATAAAAAATACATTCAACAATAATTTTATTTTGATTGTAACTGCTGCTGATATAGAGAGAAATTGAGAGAATAAGATTTAAGTGTACTTATGGTAAAGGCTTGTACCTTCCAACCTTCCTTGTTATCTAATATTCAAAATTTTGGTATTGGTGTTCAAAGAATCATCTAATTAGTCCATTTTTGGTTGGCCGGGCTGTCCGATACACGATAACACAAACTCAAAAACGAAGAAAGATACCAAGCTGAAATTTTTACAGCGCACTCAGGACGTAAAAAGTGAGTTCGAGTTCGTAAATGAGCAATATAGATCAATTGGGTCTTGGGTACATAGGATCCATCTTGTAAACCGTTAGAGATAGAACAAAAGTTTAAATATAAAAAATCACTGTTTACTCACGAGGTCACACATTAGATGTAAATTTTATAGTATGTATTAATATGGGATTATCAGTTATGTATGTGTGACATATATAGGTATGTATATATGTAATGTGATAGAGTAATCAACACAGTCTATATATGGTATTTCAACAATTAACTCTGTCAATTGTTTGTTTTCACTTGTAAATATTAATGCTTGTACGTATGTGCTAACTTTACTGTATTTTGAATAGAAGTATACTTGAATTATTTTATCGAGGCCAACTTTTTAAACTTGGTAGTGTGTTTTCGAGCCTAATAGTACAATTTAATCGATTCGATTTATATTTTGTTAACAATGTTGGCCTCGGTAAAATAACTCAAGCATATGTGCAGCAAATTCTATGTGAGGGAAAGGGCGTCTGAAACCTCTCAATTCATATTGGTTTCTAGTGAAAAACCCCAAAAAACTTTCACAATAGTTCACTATCTAAAAAGCGATGTATACCAAGAATTCAAGGTACAGTATCCTGGTATAGAATTCATTAAACTCTAGTCTTTATTAAAATATTCTTTAGAATTATATATAAATTGGACTCTGAATCCTTATATTTAAATAATACTTGTTTAATTATGCATAAAGCTTTCTATTAGCATCAAGGTAAATATGGTTTAAAGTGCTTATGAGCGATTGGAGTCGATATTAAAAACTAGTTTAGAATTATTTTTGTTGTCTACAACTTTTCCAAATAAGTGACTTCTTAAAATTCATTTTTATTTTCTAAAATTATTCTTAAGAAAAACCATGGTTTATGCTAACAGGTGTTTATGTTTTAAATTATAATAATCATTAATATTTCGGAATCAGAATACCAACTGGTATTTATTTTATTCAAAAGGTTTTTTTTTTAATGCTTTTATTACATTTATTATTAATAGGCATTAATATATTTAAAAATAAATTTTTGTGGATAGCGTTATTAAAAATTGAAATTATGGTTTAATTAAAATAAAAAAAGTGTTATTTTTAATTATTGAACATTCGTGTTTACCATATTAGCCATTGTCTATTTATTAAACATTTTCAGTCCAATTGCGGAATTAGTACAGACAATCTGTCGAAAAATAAATGAAAATGGAACAAAAAAAACCCTCGTGATGAAAGTTGGTGAGTCGTTAGAAAATGATGTAAAATAGCTTACTTGGGCTTGGCCAACTACTACCTGTGTGGGTTTTTGAAAAAACTCAAAAAAATTTTGAAACGCATTTTTCTCGAAAACTATGCATTCTACAGAAAAATTTATTCTAAAAAAAATGTAGAAGACATTGTTATCTACAATTAATGTCATTGGTGCAATGTTGTCAAACAAAAAATGTGCACGGTAGGTGGCGCTAAAGTGTCAAAAAAGTGTTTTACAACTTTATCGCCCTTAAATTTACATTTTTCAGCTATGATCTAAATGGAAAAAATTTATTGTAGAATACATAGTTTTCGAGAAAAATGCGTTTCAAAATTTTTTTGAGTTTTTTCAAAAGCCCACACAGGTAGCAGGTGACCATGCCCAAGTAAGCTTTCTTACATCATTTTCTAACGACTCATCAACTTTCATCACGAGGGTTTTTTTGTTCCATTTTTTTGACAGATTGACTTCTACCAAAAACGATCAAAGCAAATGTTATCAACTTGAATTTTTTTTTCTTGTTTCATTTTTGCAGTTTACATTATCAAAACAATATAATAATTAAATATGGTTCATATATACATTATTATTTTTTTTAAATAACACCAAATAGATTCGAAGAAAATTAAACAAAAAAATCCATTATATTTTCATATAAAATAACATAAAATCATTTTCATCACTACCAACGCAAATAAATCCAATTTCATGGAATTTTTTTTATATTATATTTTAAAAAATCTCTAATTTTTTATATTATATTTCTATTTTTATACCATGCATATATGTAATATGCAAGGTATACTAAGTTTAGTCCCAAGTTTGTAACGCTTTAAAATATTGATGCTATGAACAAAATTTTGGTATAGGTGTTTATAAAATCACCTAATTAGTCCATTTTCGGTTGTCTGTCCGTCTGTCTGCCAACACGATAACTCAAAAACGAAAAAAGACATCAAGCTGAATTTTTTACAGCGTACTCTGGACGTAAAAAGTGAGGTCAATTAGGTCTTGGGTCCGTAGGACACATCTTGTAAACCGTTAGAGATAGAATAAAAGTTTAAACGTAAAAAATATTCCTTATAAAAAAATAACCAAATTTTGTTTGAAACATTTTTTCGTAAACATCACTGTTTACGCAAATTAGGCGTAAATTGTATAGTATGCATGATATAGGAATATCAATTATGTATGTGTGACATGTATGTATATGTAATGTGATAGAGTAATCAACACTGTCTATACATGGTATTTCAACAATTAACTCAGTCAATTGTTTCTTTTCATTTGTTTAATATTAAATTTTTTTTTGTCAAAAAAAATTTTACATACCTAATAATCTTCTTTTATTTTTAAATTCATTTCATGTAGCCAGATTTTAGTTTTACTGGCAATATCTCCCTAGTTTACAATAATCGCTTTAGACAATAAAAATGGTTTAACTTTTATTTTTACTTTACTCGAATTTATTTCCCACGACATTGTACAAAAAATGAATTTGTACAAAAAATAATTGAAGAATATCGTAGTTATTGAAATAAATATCACGATACTCGAAATAAAAACGTTGCGTACATAAAATTTTATTATTGCGAATTTTTAATCAAATGTATCGTGGAATTGATTTTGATAACTATGTCTCAACTCGAAGTCTCAAAAATTCATTCTTATACGAATTAGCTCCAGAGCCAAAAACGTTATTTTCAAATTTTTTTCCCGAGAATCGTGGTTTTACTTCAAAAACTAAAAATCTCGGCACGAAATCAAAAAGCATCCATTCTTACATGAAGAATATCAGTTTTTTTCACTACCTCCTATAATTATTTTTCGGCACTGTAGACTCATTTCAATTAGTTTTACAAATTTACAAGTTATTATTATTCGACCTGCCGACCTGATTCTGTATTCAAGAAAGTTTTATATTTGTCATAGTTCTTCTTTCCAAATTATACCATGTATAGGAAATATACCAAGGTATACAAAGTTTGGTCCTAAGTTTGTAACGCTTAAAAATATTGATGCTATGAACAAAATTTTGGTATAGGTGTTCATAATATCACCTAATTAGTCCATTTCCGGTTGTCTGTCTGTCTGTCGTCTGTCCTCTGTCTGTCCGTCTGTCATCACAATTACTCAAAAACGAAAAAAAGATATCAAGCTGAAATTGTTATAGTGTGCTGATGACGTAAAAAGTGAGATCAAGTTCGTAAACGAGGAAAATAGGACAATTGGGTCTTGGGCCCTGTAAACCGTTTGAGATAGAACAAAAGTTTAAATGTAAAAAATATATTTTTTTTTTTTAAAATACCACTTTTATTTGAAACATTTTTTCGTAAACATCACTGTTTAGTGTTTACCCGTGAAAGCGCAAATTATGCGCGAATTGTATAGAATGTATTATATGGGTATATCAGTTATATGTGTGTGACATTTATGTATGTGTAATGTGACATAGTAATCAACACTGTCAATTCATGGTTTTTTAATAATTAACTCAGTCAATTATTTGTTTTCACTTGTTTTATCCCTTTTTTTTACTAAATAACGTAAATGACTCGTAAAACTGATTGTCTTTGACCGAAATTGCAATTTCTTGGTTTATGTATATATTAATACAAAACCTGAATCCTGTCAGCAAATATCATTTAAATAATAATAATACGAATTCGAAAACTTTGAAATCCAACAAATTGTAAATAATTCTCTTTTTCTATTTCCTTTTTTTATTTATCATTTTCTTAGATTCCTTGTTTGTTTAAAAAAAAATAAAAATAAGTAAAAAATCTCGCTATAAATAAGTGACTTAATTTCCCAGTTTCTTATTTTCAGAACATGATTTCTTTATGCGAATGTTCTGTCAAGATAGTGTACATGATCACATACTGATAACACGTTTCTTTAAAAGTGAATGTCAATATCATCCACTTAGTGTAAATTGCTTTATTATTAATGTAAATATCGCTACTTCTTTAAATACCTTCCATCGTTGATTCTATAAATATTGCCCGTTAGGTGAAAAATAAATCATGATTCAGTTAAGCAATACCAATATAATTATATAACTTTATATTGGGAGAAAAAACTACCCATTATACCCATATCTTTAAACCCTCATCATATATATCACACACATGTGATAAATAATTTTTATCGTGATAAAAACCACTTCGATTCAATTCCTGTTGATTCAAGGGTATTAAATTTAAGAATGGAAATGATTAAATTACCCAAAAAAAATATGTTGATATGAGCACTTTCCAGCTAAATCACTTTTCTTATCCTTCACAAATCACTATCAAAACTTTTCGAAACAAAAAAATTTTTCTAAATTTTCACACCAAAACACTATTTTTTTCCGAAATATTAAAACACAAAACTGTTTCAAAACTTAAACACACATTTTTTGTTCCAATTCTCGTAATGTATAAACTAAACAAACTTCATTATTATGTAACAGTCAAATAAAAATTGTATATAGATTGGAATAATATATAGGTATATAGGTTATATAATATGTAGAGTATGTATATATATATATATAGATATATAAATAAATGTTAAACCGTTTTATGACGAAAATATACACCACATCTAGTCATAATCGACTCTCAACAAATACTGTTGACAAGTATATACGGGTAACGCGCTACTACTCCAGGATTGTCCGGGTAAAAATCCGGTGTCGCGCATGTGCCTTTATATATTATATAGGTATATACGCTTATACAAAACATATTGTTATATAAATATATATAGTATAGTTATTATATATATAATGTAAAAATTATCATAAATATAATATTTTTCTGGTAATTTCAGGTGATTTATTTATTTCATATAATAGTGGTAACGCAGCATAACCTAACAAATATATGTTCATAAAGTGGGTTTGTAAAATAATGACGATGTAATTATCAACAATAATAAAGTGATTAATCAATCAAAGAAATGCGTTTATAAGAACAAAATCACATTTAGAGGAAAGTTTTCCTCATAGATCAACCGTAATTGATCTTTAAGGCTTTTAAAATTATGTTTATTCTTCAAAATTTATCATTTACCTTTTTTTTAAGTTATAATTAATAGTATATATCTTTAATTATTAGTCGTTAATTTGTAACACATCTTCGATCTATCGATTTGTAAACAATCAATTCAAGATGATCATCGTTCAAGTTCATAATTAGTATATTTCATTATCAAATTACAAAATATCTTAAATTTATAGTTTCAAGTCCAAACTTTACCTATACTATATAATTAATGACTAAAAATTAAATTCATCTAGATTTAGTGCAGTCATATTAGGGTTTTACATCGGAATGTGAGAAAATAATTTGTAAACTCATATACACATTTTGGTGTTCTAAAAGTAGTCTCATAAGTCTCCTAAATGTGTGTGTCTGCGCCGTTACTTATTTAAGGTACAAAAATTAGTCTTTCACGATTTGCTCGGTTTCTTCAGGAGCTGGGAGTTATTATTGGCTAACAAAACCATCGAAATAATATATGAGCATCTGGCCCATAGTTTGCAATGTAATATTTATAATAAACTTTTACAGCATTCTTAACCGTGGAGTAAGGGCACCAAAACTCGGCCTACGAGCCACAACAGTTACGAAAGCTCGTTATTAACGAACATAAAGAGTGTTTTGAGGTTATAGTCAAAAAATTAATTAGAAAGCCATTATATATTATATTCTGGAATAATTTTACCGTTTTTTGACTCTTGAAAATTTTCACCAAACCTTACCGTTTTCAACACACGAAAAACTCGAAATCCATAAATTTGTTCCTCGAGGTACAGATACAGCCAAAATTAATCTTATAAATTACGATTGATTAAATATTACCAACAAATGGAAGTAATTTTTACCCGACTGAGCAACGCAAAGGAGTGGTAATGTGTTTATCAGTCTATATCTCTGTGTTCCTATATGGCACACTAGAGACCAAAAGCGTCTGCCGATTTTGAAGATTCAGACGTCAATCAATTTGTCTCAACCTTGCGAGTACTACTGAAGATATGGCAATAATGAAAATTCCATATGGCGACCATCAGACTCCATATTGTGAAAATATTATATGTGTGTTTCTATGTGGCATACTATACTAGAGATCAAACGAGTCGGTCGATTTTGACGATTCTTACGTCAATCGATTTGTCTTAGCATAGCAAGTGCTACTAAGGATATGACAATAATGAAAATTCAATATGGCGGCCACCATATTTATTTTATTGAAAAAGCAAAAAAATGAGAGTCGACAAACTATGGTATGTGGAATATCATTGAATAGGTATTTGAAAATCCAAACTAAAAAGGGTAAAATAAAAATAAAAAGTATTTAAAAAATCAAAAAACCTGACTGACTTAAATATAAACTGAACCAGCAGTTTACCTAGCGACTTTAACCATACGGGATCCATTAAATTTACGCCGGCTCGAATGATCCCAATAATGGGTCCCGACTTTTAAAATCGCTATGTAAACTGCTGGACTTGTTTTTTTCTTTTCAATTTATGTTTAACTTAGTCGGGTTTTTTGATTTGAATACTTTTTTTTTTATTACATCCATTTTTAATAAACTACTTGTAGTATACAGTAAGTACGTATAGGTAGGTATTATTATTATTATTAATAATATTTTATTTATTACAAAACCATAAAAAATAAATTGATATTTTATTAAGAATGTATGTATACATATATTGTTGGAAACACAAAGTAATAATAATATTAATACCAATGTTATTAATATTTGATAGTATAATGATGGTCAAAATGTATGTTATTTCAGTTCAAAAATTAAATATCATAAAATCAGTTATAACGACTTTGAAAACAACATTATTTTATGGTTATTTGATATCGGAAAATAAACAATTATGTTTTTATAAACATATTATAGATACCCTTTAAGTACTGAAAAAAAACATATGTTTTCATTTGTTATAACGAACTAGGTATCAGGGCCGTAACGATGGTACATAGTGCCCGGTGGCAAGTATTTAGGTTGCGCCTTGTATATATCGGGATCGGGTCTAACGATTTTGATGAAAATTCGTATACTGATAGGATATGAGGGTTAGTCGCTATAATCGTGTCATTTTACCTTAAAGAGTCAGGTGTACAATTAAGTAGTATAAAATAAAAGTATTGATTTCTCGCTACGTTTCCGTGCAAAACAAGGACCTTATTAATCCGCTAAATGATACTGGGGTATTTTGCATAAGGAAATGATTTACCACCAAAATTGAAATTTTGTTGATAATAATATAAATAATACAGAGTAATTCAAACAAAATTGGATTAAAATTGTAAATAATATTAATATATTCGCTGTTAAATAAAAGATATGAAACTCTAATAGGTTTCAAGAATTTGGAGTCCTGGTCTCGGAATTAAGCAAAATTAACATCACAGCTAAAAAGAATGGCTCAAAATTAGTGGGTATCAAAAAAAATTTCAATAAGATCGGATCAAATTTGCCTGAGTTATCAAAAAAATCTAATTTTTTAACTTTTATGGCGTCATCAGAAACCAAAAAATTTAATTTTGCACTATCATATCCAAATTTTCCAAACACTTTTCAAATTTGTGATCATAATTAACCTAGTTCTAATAAGTTTCAAGAATGTGGAGTCCTGGTCGAGGAATTAAGTATATAAATGATAACTAGCAAAAAACAGGCATCGCAGCTGAAAATAATCGCCCAAAATTAGTAGGTTTGAAAAAAATTGGAATAAAATCGGTTCAAATTTGCCTGTGTAATCAAGAAAATCGAATTTTTTAACTTTATGACCTTATTTAAATTAATGAGCGCCTTTTACATGATTCTTTACTAACTCTTTGTTTTACGTATAAAAAATACGTTTTGTTTTACGCTTCTACTTCTTATACGTCGGTAGCGGGTGCCTCCTTTGCCACACCCAAGTTACGGACCTGCAAGGTATTGTAAGGCGGAATTAAAAAAAATTTTATAAGAATCGACTTTATAATTTATTATTTAAGAAAAACCAAAGTGATTAATTATTAAACTTTTTTGAAACTCTAGATATACTATATTGTCATACTTATCAAAAGTCCAAATAGACGAAACCCTATAAACCCCATTCGTTTCGAAATTACAGTTCTTAAAATAGATAAAAATAAAGTTTCGTATTTTTATATGAATATATTATTGTAGCTGAGTATATACAACTTCAGACGTTTAGTTTTTAATAATAATGTTTAAATAATTATATAATTATCCTTAATATAATATATAATTTAATAATTATCCTTAAAAAGATCAAAATTAAGTTTTACTTATTTTCACATAAATGGAAATAATTTTGTTAAAAATGAGTATTTATCAGCATAATATATGCAAATCTTAACATTTCCTATTCATAAATAACTGTAGGCCAATGCTGGAATGTCCCCTCGATTTTTGCTCCAATTTCCTAGATCAATTTTTGTGTTATATAAAAACGTATTTCTACTACCAAGTACTCATCAGTATGAATTAGCTATAAATAGCGTTTGTTACTCAATACCAATAAAAACCAATTGTCTTTTACTTTATAATCACGTTTTTATTAACTCGCTTTCGTGTATGCCTGTTTGGGTCGAATTTTGTAATTAAACTTCCCGATGAACTAGAGACTTGAAATTTTCAACATGCATTAGAACTGGATTTACTAAAAAGTAAAAATAAATATTTTTTATTCTTGTTTATATTAGTCATCTCTTTTTGATTTCAAACAAATTAGGAAAATATAGCATTCACCTTCAACTTTTTATAGCAGTACACTACACTCCCACATTGGACGTAATTATTTCACCACCTAAAGTTACTCAACTTTTTGTCGCACATAAGTAATTTATGGTATCTCATAAATATATCTCACGATAAGTAGCATGCAGATAATGTACTTAACATACAGATTTTATTGTTATTTAAGTGTACCTACGCAGAATCTCGTAATAATTACACTCAAAGTATGTTATAGGTGTTTCTGGCTAAATATATACTCGCCATTATCAACGAGATCACTTCAACATGTAGGTATCTAGTCTTATATTGAAATGTAAAGGATTGTTATAATTATTGTATCGTATGGATTATTTTACAAAGTGGCTCGAAATAAAATTAAATTAGCAGAAAAATTCATAGCTTACCCTTCGTTACTTCTGATTTTCCGGGGTAAAGGAGGAGAGGATTTGTTATAGAAAATGAAATTTTTCGAAGTTTTCTGTTAATTTGACTTTATTTCGAGCCGATTGGTAGAAATTCTCTTTAGCAAATCTTTTTAGCATGTATAGAATAGAAAACCGTTGGGTGGTTTTTTTTGCGCTCTCTTAACAATTTTTGTTAATGCAAATAGGCCAAAAATCCTAAAACTTTTGTGGAATGTTTAGAGTAAACTTTACACTACAAATAAAAATTTTTTACATATTAAAAATCTGAGTTTTTCATACACTTTTTGAGGGGTGAAAATGGTAAAATCGCGTTTTTGCGTTTTTCCATATTTTACGAATTTTTAATCGAAAACTCGAGGGCTTAGAAAAAAATGTATATCAAAATGCTATATATACAACAGAACATGTACACAGCTACAAATACAACACATCAATACGCAACGCAAGCAGTGATCACAAAAATTGTCTAAATGCAAATTTTTTTGCTAGCTGAAATCACAATTTAATGTATCATAATAATAATTCAGTGTCCAGCATAAGGCAAAGTGTTAGTTATATCGTTCGCATCGTCATTTAAACCGTGGGACAAATCGTGGGACAAAAATTGTCTAAATGCAAATTTTTTTGCTAGCTGAAATCACAATTTAATGTATCATAATAATAATTCAGTGTCCAGCATAAGGCAAAGTGTTAGTTATATCGTTCGCATCGTCATTTAAACCGTGGGACAAAAATTGTCTAAATGCAAATTTTTTTGCTAGCTGAAATCACAATTTAATGTATCATAATAATAATTCAGTGTCCAGCATAAGGCAAAGTGTTAGTTATATCGTTCGCATCGTCATTTAAACCGTGGGACTTTATATTGTTTACAAAAGAAGCTATTGCTTCACAACATTGGTAATTAGTAACAGATGCTGTAGGCAGTGAAGATGGTTTTACATTATTTTGAAGTATTTTGAGTGAAGAAAAATGGATTATTTGGATGCAAATCTGGGAAGAGGTACGATTAAACACCGATACGCTATCGCTTTTCCCAAATTATTTTCGAAACTGTTTAGTGGAAATTTATTAAACCAATAAAAGTACTGCAAATTATAGCCAAAGTTATGGTAAATGTTTGATAAATTCCTACTATTAATTAGAATTCATTTCATAGCTTTAAAATTCATTCTGGGAATTGAATTAGTTATTACATAAATAGTTACTTGTATACATTTAATACATAGAGTTATTGCTTGAATATTTTAATCAATATAAAACAAATGAGCTTCAAATACCCATAGTGTTATGAAATTATGGTTGCTACCGGGTGCCACTTATTACCGAAATGACCTTCCTTTATTAATTGTGCAGCAAAAAAAGAAAACAAACCAAGATAGAAATGATCTTTACATTAAAGAGACCTAGGCCAATTACCTACTGGTTATTGGATATTGTCATCATGCAGTTTGATAGTGTCATCCTGATCAAAAGACCAAGCGAAGAGAGAGCCCTGTAAAACCATTCCTTTCGGAATCGCACTTAAAATGGCCCCTAAAATAACCTTAATTTCGTCTTTCTGTGCAAATAAATCATTTTGATATATTGATTATTGTAGATTAATGTTTTTTACAAAGCCATGTACTAAAAATCGAATGTCAGTCTTCAACCCCTGAGCCAGGGTTGAGGTCAACTTTGAAATCTTGAATGAAAACCCCAATTTCACAGATTTAGGTTCTACATAATATTAAAAAAAGGCAATTAGTCATCGTAAAAGTCGCAAATTTTTTTTTTTTTTTTTTTTGCAGAAATTCCACAGAGATGTAAAAATAATTAAATGTCAGGAAGTGGTGGCTTAGACGTAATGGCCTTCGTATTCTCCTTACTGTATATAAAAACAGTTTAAATAAATAAAAATTAAACAAATAGTGCATACTTTTATTCGAAGAATTTATTTTCCTTCAGATAACGTTCTTATATAAAAACTTTTTTCGTAGTATTTTCATCCCATCCCAGGAATGCAAATTGAAAAAGGTATCAGTTCAGTTAAAAGGATTTCAGTTGCTTAATAAAATCATTCAATGGTGCTAGACAGTCTCGCCTCCATCAGGAGGGAAGTAAATGCAGCTTTTGGAATCCTTATTTCTTATTCGCAAAAAATTGTATTCAATAATTTTATTCAAAAACCTTCAGGTAATAATATTCATAATTTAATTTAATTAAATTAATAGTATTCAAAAAAAAAATGAGGGAAGGAATGAAGGTTTGCAAAAGCTGCGTCCACTCCCCTCCTAATACAGGTGAGATTGTCATCGATTTCGATATTGTATTCGAACTTTATTATTTTTATTTCTTTTCACAATTACAAAAATATATTTTTTGCAATCGTCAAGCTGTATACTGAATAACATTGTATACATTACCTCATAATTTAATCGTATAACTTATTACCTACATTAAATGCTTGTCGACTAACATACTCGATGTTAAAATCGGCCAGAAGGATGTATTTGCAAAAACACAAACTTTTTGGAATGGATAGAAGTTTTTCCAGTTTTTAAAATGTGCTTGTTTAAACACCCGTATATTTAATAATGTTTTTTAAATTGTTTTAGAAATATTACCATATTCTAAAGATTTAAGATTTCATTTTCTTTCTGTCTAATTTTTATGCTTATATACATAAGCAATATCGGGTAGTTCAAAAGAACTAATAAAAAATATTAAATATTAAGTTTTCATATTTTCTCTTCCGAAAATCGGTTTACAACATTATTTATTTTTAATTGCTTAATTAATTTGTGAATAACTTCCCCACATGCGTTTGATTGTTATTATTCCAAGAACATGCGTAGTTAAAACCTTTTCAGGGTTAGCGCGTGTCTTATTATAGATTGAGTGGTACTCTCGGACAAAGTGCTGTCATAAAAAGACGCTGTAAACCTGACGCAAAACAATTAAAGCGGTGACTTATTTATACACCAAGACGGTTAGGAAAGAGGGTTTCGTTTACCCTCGCGTGACCCTCTGTTAATTTAAGCCAGTATATCATAGATTAAGAAAGGCTAACGGAGATTGCTGTGAAGGTTGTTTTAAGAAAGAATTTACTTTTCTTTGTCATCTAAGTTCTGCTAATAACAAAAATAGAATGTGGTTTCCATGAAAATGATAAATATGAAATTTTAATTATTGGTGCTGTGAACCATAGTTGTTGAATTATTGTTAAATTTATTAGTTACGAATAGATTTGGAAAATCAAGATTTTAAATTGATTTTGTATGGAATAATTGTACCTTCGTAATAAACATTAATATATAAAATTTTTCAAAGAATTCTACTAATTGTGTTTTAATTGTATCGAACCTACGGGGAATAACGTTACAATACCATTAGTTTTCTACTTAAGAGAGCTCTTTTCGCGCGACAAAATTATTTCATTACAGTCGTACGCCCCAAGATTAAGTTCTAGGTAAAAATTTCACTTAAGTTAATCCTTAACAAATAAAATGCTTCTGCGAACAATTTTCAAATTGCCCTTCTGGCATAAGGTCCTCGATATCATCTATTACCTAAAATCTTACCGAAACTCAGTGGATGGGGTTATTTTGATCCAAAAAGTATAAAAATCAGGTTAATTTAATGATTGAATGCAGAGTTTCTAAGATATCGCAATATTTGGATCGATTTTAGTCCGTATCTCAAAAATTATTCGACCAGTCATCAAATGCACCCGATTTTTGTACTTTTTGGGTCAAAATTACCTTATATACTGAGTTTTATCGAAATTGGAGATAAAATAAAATTTCTCGATTTTTTGCAATTTTAAAATACATAACTCGTAAGTGTACAGAATAATGAAAAACGGTAGGAGTGAAAATTTTATAATATTAAATCATAAATAAAAATTTCCCAGGATAAAAATTTGTGAACCTGAGACTCCGCCTTTGAATAATTTTGGAGTTGTCATACATAATAAGCATGCAAACCGAAAGCATAACGGTGTCTGCAGCTAAACGAAAACCTCTAAGTTTAGTCACTCAAAGTTGTTTTGATTTCTAAAATAAATGTTTTGTTTTAGTGTTTCGATGTAAAAAAGGATGTTAAGACTAATTATTATTATTATTTTGTTTCTGATAATCAATTTTATATTTGATAAAATTCCTACAAGTGATTTATAAATAACAAAATATTATCGTCTTCATTACCAACCTCTATAGATTAAAAATAGTTGTGGGAAGTGCCAAATTTCCAATTCGTCTTCTTTACCCCCCGAAAGGCCAAATATACCAAGCAAAATGGATCACTGTACTCATTATCAAAACAAGAAGAACATATCTGAAGACGGAAAAACGAACATGCTGAATATTCCTATTGCCCGAGAAAAAGGCGGATACAAGGTATAACTGTCTTTTATGAGCTTATGTATCTTGTATAAGGCTACACTCTTTGCACGTAAAATATGCTCTCAACAACTTTGTTTATTGAATTTTTGTTTAGCTTTTGACTTCAATTTCCCCTACGTTTATTCAGGCCATGAATTATGAAATTACTTCCAGGTGACATAGTTTTATCTTACATAATTATTAAATATCTGGATGACCGAGCTTTGCTCGGTATTCTTAAAAAGACACAAATTTTATCACTAATAGAAGACCGTTTTAAATGTCTCCACACAAATACCAATTTATATCATTAACAACGATATACACCAATAGATGTCGGGAAGAGTTATAATTTGCATTGTATTTCATTAACTACGATATACACCAATAGATGTCAGGAAGAGTTATAATTTGCATTGCCGGTTTCAGTTTTTCATGAAAAAACGAATAAAACGACTTTTTTTTTAAATGAAACCTTGTTAGATCGACTTATCGCCCCAAAAAATCCCTACATACTCATTTTCATGAAAATCGTTGGAGCCATTTCCAAGATCGTTGATATATATATATATATACAAGAATTGCTCGTTTAAATATATAAGATGTATCTTATTTAATCAAATAAATTAATAATTATGTTTACTAGTAAAACAGTGTCTGAAAGCTTATTTCGGGTTCCTTTACTGATATAATACTGAATTAAAAAATGAAACGATAATTATTTTGGGTTAGTAACATAACATTCGTCCTTTTCGTAATTCATTATATACCATGTGTGTTTCTACCATCTAGGCATATACATATCTGTAGTATGACAGAATACATCCGTTTAGTAATGCATCTAAGCGAGAGGTATTATATACATGTATTGAACATTAGTTACATGAGTTTTTTAGTTACAGATAACTAGCAAGTATGCAACAAAACTCCCACTCTCTGCATGCATACAACAGAAAATCGGTCGTATCGTATCTGTAGTCTTACAATACATGTATATAATACCTCTCGCTTAGATGCATTACTAAACGGATGTATTCTTTCATACTACAGATATGTATATGCCTAGATGGTAGAAACACACATGGTATATATATATATATATATACTTATTATCAGTAAATATTTGCTAAGTATATCGCACATTGATTATATACTGTATATAGATTGTAGCAACATTATCAAATTATGACGATCGAACATTCTAGCTATTGCTATGTAAACAAAAAAATTCTGTTATATAGAAAAATATGTGTATCGATGTTTATCTAGAAAATATATTTTAATTATCATGCCATGAAATTTTTTGTTTACCTACATCGAATGCTTATTAGCGTATACAGAGCGAATATAAAATCAACCAAAGATAGACCAATAAAAGTAAAGGAATCAGAAATAAACATACAGCATTCGTTAACTTGGTGAAGTTCGAATGATAAGTTATACAAATTCGAAAGAAAAATTCGCTACATTTGATGTACTGGTATTTTTTTATGTCACTTAAAGCCTATGTATGTCATAAACGTTGCTAATTTCAAAATTTTTAAATTTTGCGAACAATTTATAGATAAAATATAAGTCTAAAATCTTGTATCCGTCATTCCTTGATAAATAAAAAAATAATTGAAAAAATAAAAAACCCGACTGCGTTAAATAAAATCTGAAAAGCAAAAAATAAGTTCAGTAGTTTGTGTAGCGTTTTTAAAGGTCGAGCCCCATTATTAAAAGGGCCCCACCTGTTAAAGTCGCTGATGTATGCTAGTGGACTTGTCTCTTCCTTTTCGGATTTTATTTTACTCAGTCGGGTTTTTATTTTTTTATTAACATATGACTATTTTATTCCAAAAATCCGCCATTTTGTTTTGTTTTTTCAAACATGTAAAAACACTTGGGTTTTTGAGCCAAATATAATGCTTAAATGTTGAAATACATACATACAAGATACGCGCGAAAAACATAAAATTTAAAAGTTGATATAAGTTAGGCGCCCTTGCCTTACACCACCGGATAAGCGATATGGAACCATAACAGCAGCACTTTGCTTCTTTAATTTCGTTTATGAAAATATTCTCCTAAATCTCAATTTTCAAGATAACTTTTATAAAAACTTTCCACCAATTTTTACCATCTTCGATATTTTATGACATCAGTGACACAAATGTTTCCTATCCACTTTGAAATAACGGAATATACCGTTGGTAGTATTTATAAGTACTTTGGTATTTTTAAGTAAATTTTAGGATATTACAGGGAGGGTCATTAATACATTTTCCAAAACTTTGGTTCACTTTCAGAACTTAAGATATTTTGCTTTTTTTAACCAATTTCAAAGAGGAGGAGGTTATCAATTCGACTTTATTTTATGTGTGTTACCTCAGAACTTTCGACTGGATGAACCGATTTTGATGATTCTTTATCTATTCTTGAAAACTGGTGCTTCCCTAGTTGTCCCATTTCATTTTGGTCCAGTTCTGACAACGAATTCCATGAGAAAACCAAAACAGTCTTAAACTTGCATTAAGTATGCACGACTAGAGGACAAATAACTCAATACCACGCTAACCGAATTCGATTATTCTTTTTTTAGTGGCAAATTAGTTAGTGAAAACTGACAAAAAGAAAACTGACTTCAAAAGAAAAACTTTTCCAAAACAAATTAATATGCACTAAATAGTAAAAAAAATAACGATAATATAATGTAGTTAAAATTATTGTTATTTTTGGAGTCGTTGTTAGCCAAGCTAATCTAGCAAACTGTTCTGTCAGAGTTATTTCGTTGGCTGACATTGCCTACAAAAATAACAATAATTTTTAGTACATTATATTATCGATATTGTTTTACTTTTTAGTGCATATTAATTTGTTTTGGAAAAATTTTTCTTTTGAAGTCGGTTTTCTTTTTGTTAAAATTTTTTTATAAACTAAACTTTTACTCTAAAGTTTAATTTTTCAAAAGGCAAAATATTCAGAGGGAGGGAATAAACTTCAGGGGGATTTTACTAAAACTAGTTCTTGAAACAATTGTTTACAATCAAAAACGATCCAATTACTATGAAAGTATTCAACCACTTGCTTACTTGAACACTGAACAACCTTATGATTATTATGTATGTTCGTTCATACATAATTATGTAGATCTTGTTTACACATACACAATATACCTACAATACTCATTAATTAACAAACCAATTTCATAATGTAATTAATGATTTAATTAATGTGTTGTTAATTAAACGTAAATATTTAATATAAATAACTAAATTATATGAACTTTATATTTAATTTTAAATATTCTTGAATATAATATATTATTTAATAATTATTATTGTATACAATGTTATCATAAACTTGTAAATAATCATTTTATTCGAAAAGACAATTAAGTATTTATTATATAATAATATGTATGTATATATGTTATGTAAGCATAATACAATTTAGCAAAATTGTCACTTTACTAGTAACAGAAAGCCGTAAGGTATAAATATGTTATAATTTCGGAATCCAGGGATAGTCAATGAATCTTTATAAAAAAAATTTCGACTACATTGTTTAAAGCTTACTTAAAGAAGTTAAAAACAAAATTTTGTGCGATCTTACCCAAGGGATGGAAGCCAACCCTTCTCGAGAGTGGAAAAATGTATGTTGAAAATGACAAGGAAAATCGATATAAATCCGAGTTATTAGCGATTGAAATTCGGTGTATTTAACGTCAAATAACTGAAAATTATGAAGTTTTTTGAAAAAAGTATATCATAGACTTTTTAAATTACTATAAAAAACCATGAAAATGGAAAAAGTATCAATTCATTTGCATGAAAATTGTCGGAGTTACAAAATTTTTCATACCTTTCTTTTTATGTTATATTCAGCACAAAAACTGATGAATTTACCAAGAGAGCTAAAATTAATGCTTACCGCTTTTCAATTTACTTTATTTAGGTACTGTCAACATGCTCATAAAGTTCTAGCAGATTCGGATATTTATTTTTTAAATATTGCAATTTAAATGCATGCTATATAACGTTTATCCTATTTTGCGCCCTCACGGGCAAACAGTGCTGTTTACGAAAAAGTTTTTCAAACAAAAGTTGTTTATTTATTTATAAGGCACATTTTTTTCTTTAAACTTTTGTTCTTTCTCTAACGGTTTACAATTTACACATTTACGAATTCAACCTCACTTTTTACATCCTAAGTACGCTATAAAAATTTCAACTTGATATCTCTTTTCGTTTTCGAGCTATCATGTTTACGGACGGACAGACAGGCGAATAGACCACCGGAAATGGCAAGCCCAAAGTATAATAGAAATAGCAAAATTCTGTGACAAAACAAATTCATGATACGATGATATAAAATTATATTCAAATACCTATTAGCTTAAATTATTATACGCCCGAAACTCCTACATTTATGGTAATTTTTGTGTAAAGCATAGTAATTTAGCTATAATTTATTCAATTATGTTAAAGAATTTCATCCAATGTGATAAAATATTGCTTTGATAAAAACGACAAAAGGAATTTTCACAAAAAGGTACTATAATTTGAAATACATCAGATGTTGCCATGGACTAAAAATGATTTTCACATCGTGACGAGTGTTTGTATTTATACAATCCTTTGATTCAAAACAATCTGCTAACGTGAAAATAATTATAAATATTATTTAAACTAATAATTACTAATTTCTGTTGACATGTATTGCTTTTTCAGAAATGTTATCTAGGTCGATAATACCGCTAAAAAAATACTTAAACTGTTTTTTTACAAGAAACTTGGAATTTCAATTTTTTGAGGATGGTTGTAAGGAGTGGGATTATTGCTTAAAAAACTAAATATGAAACGGTTTGGTTAAACGAATATTCAATTTCGGTCAAAAAATAATGAAAAAGAAAAAAAAAATTTTTATGTAAATCTGAAACTAAAAACTTGGTCAAAATTTAACCGAATTTCGAATTCCCAAAACTCCGCACTCTGGATAAATGTTTATATGCCTTAACAAGCATTTTGCCAAATACCAGCTTCGAAGGCAAAAGTGGAAATAAATTAATTTTTTTCTGTCTGTTTGTTCCGGTGTACAAATTCAACCTGAAAGGTTAATCTGAAAATCAATAACGGATGATGTATTTAAATTTTTCATAATTTTTTTTCAAATTTCATTACAATTAAAGTTCATTGAAATCATATTTATTATTTACACAAAATTATTAGATTTTTTAAACCGAATAAAATTTATGATTAATACAACGACAAAATCAATCAAATGCGTATCAATCTTGTGCCCTTATGATTCTGTTTCAAAGTTTTAATAACGTTGTGTTTATGTGGACAAACTATTTCCATTTCTTTCTTATTAATAAGCTATTTCAATGGAATAAATTCCAATTATTCTTAATTATATGATAAATCCAAAAATAATTCTGCCTGTCTCTCTAACTTCTGATAGTCTAAGATAGTAAAGCGATTGCAATAGTAATTGAAAAGGATGTGCTTCAAAAAACTTAAAAAGTTTTGGATCGATTAATCTCAAATTTTGATAAAATTTCTATTCAATTCAGAGGTGTTCTTAACCAAAGGATAGGATTCTAAGGTCCAATCAGAGTTGACGTGCCGCTTTAGAAAGATATCTATTTTAGGTTATTTAATGCTATTCTAGTATCAATCAATCAATGAAGTACCATGTTTGATTAACAAACGTTAGTGATCATGGCATTCCATCCGTCCCTGTTGTTGGCGAGATGAAGAATGTCAATATTTGACATGTTTAATTTTAAGCTTTTAAGATAACTATGACGTTTTATTTCTCTCGCCAAAGATCCACAATTTTTTCCTGTAAGGGTATCATGTTCTAGGCACTTTTTCCTAATAATATGATCCAAGAAACTGAGCTGACGAAATCTTAAAGTTTTTATTAATTCACGAGCTATACCCACTTTTCGTAGAACAAGCTCATTTGTTATTCGTTGGGTCCATGATATCTGCTGGGAGCTGACTGGGTCTGATGTAATGGCCAAGATACATGTCTTGTAGGCGCCAAGATATATTTATTGACTAACTTGTTCCAACTTTGCCCAGTTAATTGTTAAGCCGTTTGTTTTACATTCTTTGATAACGTTGATTATTAAAGCTTGCAAACTGTTTTCACTGTCACTTATCAACACAGTTCAAAAACCAGTTCTGCGTATAAGTTAAATAATTCAGGTGAAAGAATACATCCCTGTTACGTATTCGGATACACCACCATTAAACTTTATTGCTGCCATTTGATTCCAATATAAAGATTTTATAATTCTCAAGTCTTTTTGGTCGATGTGCATTTTTTCAAGAAGGGAAAAAAGCATATCATGTGGAACACTATCAAATGCTTTACTGAAATCCAGGAAACAGATATATAGTGATTTATTCAACTCTAATGATCTTTCGCATAACACTCGGAATTGGAACAATGAATCTCGTTTGCCTATCCCTCGAACGAAACCACTTTGGTCCTCTCCTAGAAAGATATCCATTTTAGGTTATTGAATGCTATTCTAGTATACCGAAGCATATAAACACAATACATAGATAATTCTCTTCCAAACCATTAAAAATTTTGAAATGACTATTTAATAATCATACATTTTTTATTTGATTATGATCAGATCAGAGCAAAATAGATTAGAGACAGCCATCAAAGCCTATTGTTCATATAGTCGATATTTGTATAGCAGGTATCCTATGAATCCTATTGTATATTATATTGGTCACTATCCCGCAATACCACACACTACATGTGGTCTAATAATGTACTCTATCTGTACCGAACAATATAATTCATATGCCATGCCATCATGTATTTTTAATAATCATCATTCAATAATTTTTTTTTATTATCAATGATTTATATTTTAAATGCATTTTTAATTTTATGGAAAAAAGTTTTATAACAATACGAATTATTTGAATATAAACTTGATAAATGTATTTTTCTCGGAATAACTCTCAAAGGTACGTATAATCTCGAAACCAGCTCAGTGTCAAATTGATCACACTGTCGTCGTTTGGATAAGAACGAAGTAACCGACTCCACACACATTATGTGTACTCTTTTATCGGGGGTTTATCAAATTTCATAGAATTTACTAGATACTTCTCATATATTTCCATGCAACCATAATTTAGACTAGCTGCACCCCATCACAGCGAAGTGTGGCTGGGTACAGCTAGACTATATACATAAGCAACCAATAACATCGTTTCAACGTTAGATGTAAGATATCTTACCTGGGTATGTAATACTACCTCTGGGGTTGGAGCCGATGCATGTGCTTGCTGTAAGTCAGGTGTTATTTGTCACACACTATTGTCTCTACTTTCATTACTGCAGGAATCATTGACTAAGACATGGGCGAAGAAAGGTATATCAAGGCTTGGGAAACTAATGCTGTACAAATTTTATCCAAGGAATAGCAAACCATGTTTTGATTTATTTGCCTTGTCTAAAGAATAGGCAAAGGTTGACAAACCAAGGCACAATTATTTAACCTCCGCTAAGGCTGGAGTCAAAACTGGTAAAGCAAGACTTCATTCATTGACCTTTTCTAAGGCGTGGGTAAACCGAGACTCGATAAATCAATGCTGAACCACCCTTGATTCCATCGTCAGGCTTAGCAGATCCTATAGGGGTCTGTCAGCTAACAAATCATCTTGTATTTTTCGATTGAGTTTAGATTTCAAAGAAAAAAAACTACTAGCAAACTATGTATTCATTTGCTAATGTAGCAGCTTTCTATTTCCTTTTTACTACTTTCATTAACAAGAATTTTTTACGATATGTAAATATTACTATAATAAATACCAAAAGTAATAAAACAAATTTACAATTACATCACTTTTAAAATTTACCGTTTTCTTCTTGCATGTACAGCCAACAAGAAAATATATTTCCAACCTATATACTAGAACAAAGTATATACCAACCCTTTCCTGATTACAATGACCACAACATTAACTTAATTATAATTACACAACAATAAATGTTAAATAAAATATAACCGAAATTCAGATTTAATTACAAAAGGCTAATGAGAATAATGTCTCATTATCATTTCATTAAAGGTTAAAACGATACACAAAGATGTTTAAAAACCTGAAAATATTTGCATTATATAAAGAAAATTATTTCTTGGTGAAACCAATCCCAGAACTAGGCGTTAGTTTATTTGAGCATTGGCGTTAATTTTGTGAAAGTTACGAAAAGGATATAACTAGTTTTACTTTATTAGACACATTGTTAGACAATTTACGAGAAAAGTATTGAAGCCTTAAACATAGTTAAAATTTAAAGAATGCTTAAATTAGTGATCAAAATACGCTATCTCCTAAAATCGATCCATTTTTTGCCAATTTGCCAACAATGATTACGTTTTTAATAAATGAAAGTCATTGAAAATGAAAATGAAAGTTTCTGTTTACTTTGAATAATCATATTTTGATAGGTTTATAATAAATATTAGGATCAGTTTTTATGACCATATTTAAATATGCCGTTTAGGGTAAAATGATCCCCTTTATATACGTTAAAATGATCTCTATTTTATGTATAAAATTATAATAGTAAAAATGATCCCCCATCATGTGGTGGGTCTTGAATATGTAGATTTAGATGATTTTATCAGTGATTGTTGTTTTCATACCAATCGTTGATGCAATGCAATAGAACAATTAATCTTTTATGTGAACTGTTTCGTAAAAAATGCAATGGGATCATTTTACCCACATAATCTTACAAGGTCAGTAAAACGATCACTTTTGAAACATACATATCTCGAATAGTTTGGCTATAAATTATATTTTTTTCTTAAGAGGATCACTATAGGACACCTTCCCCTAATAAATTTACTTTATCATATATCCAAATAGCAGACAAGAGAAGTTCATACAAATTTCGCTTCATTAACGTTTATGTGTTTTGTTTCGGCATCGTTTTGTCGCAATAAAACCTTTAACCTTTCAAAAAAATAACTTTATCGACTACTTATATGGAATTTCTGGGATATAGAAAAATTTTATTTTGAAAGAATCAATCGGATACAAAATAAATCGAATAGGCTTCATTGTTCCGCTGAACAATCGAACATAAGCATGGGTAATAGAGTGTAATCTCGACTTTCTTTCTTGAGGTTTTTATATGTAACTATTATGAAAATAACTGCATTAAATTTAAAATTGGAAATATTTTTAAGCGTATTGACTTGTTTGTATGATAATTTATGTATCAACTATATATGCTATGAAAGTGGTAAGGAAAATTTACATTATTTCTCAAATACGTCTATAAAAATAAAAAAAAGGAGTAGGGCAACAGTTGGTTTTGTAATAAAATTATATTTTACGCACATGTTGGATTTTTGTTCTGACATTCTATCCCCTCCCATCTCTTTTACATAATCTATATTTTTTTTATATTACATAATAATGTAAAAAAATTGTATAACATTTATGTGCATTGTGGTAACATTTTACTGATTCATACATAATAATAATAGGTATAAAAGTACCGTACATGTTTTGGAGTTATTTTGCAAATCAAAAAGTAGTCCTTAGGCAGTATAACATCACTGAAAACGAGCATTCATTGACAGAGCAGACATTTTAACAGTTCTGAACGCACCAAATTTTTAATTGCCCCGCCATCAGCTTAAAATTGATGTATATATCTAATAATAATTTAATCGAATGTTCTATACGGTCGCTTTTTGTTCGATATTCAATTTAAGGAGTATATTTAGAGAAATTTTTGACTTGTTTCAAATAAGTCTAAAAAACGTACGATAGCTTTATACCTATAATATTCAATAAAGGCGCACAACACATAATCATACAAATGCAAGTAGCTATCAAGGAAATAAAAATGATTACTTAGATCTCTCATGGAACAAAATCTCCAACAAGAATATTAAATTTAAAATTTGCCGTTGAAACATTGAATTACAACAGACTGAGTGATTTTTGGCAGCGGAATAGGAAACTATAAAATGCAAAAATACTGGCTGATATTAGTTGAATCTTTTCAAATGGATCAACATATTTTTTGTAAGTCATGTTCTTAGTCGCAAAAAGCAACTTTTGCTTGTAAAATTTTTTTATTGGGCCTGAATTTCCGGTACTGGATTAAACGACTTTTTAAAGCTAAAAATTGTGTAAAAAGTATGGAAAACAAATTTTGTGGACCAAAAATTTCTTTTTCAATTTAAAAAAAAAAAAAGAAAAAAAAAGAAGAATCAGTACAAAAATTATCAATTTGAGAACTTACTGATTGAAATTTCTTGGATTTTTCTGATGGAAACATTTTAACCTGAAACAACTGAAATCAAGTGCCAAAATATAAAAGTCTAGAAAAAAATTTTTCAAACAGACGTTGCTTTTTGTGACAGAGAATAAGAACCTGCTACAAAAAATGTTTAGTTCTGTGCGTAGCACATGTAGTGAAACGTGTGCGTAGCACATGTTGTGAAATCGCAGAAGTACGTTATTAACACGTTATCACATGAACATCGAACAAAGCTTTATCTACGCCTATAAAATGTGAAAATGGACGGTAATTATAAATCATTGAAAAAGGTATTGAGAAAACTATAAAATTGAAGAAGTAAGTTACTATGGTAACTTCTTATCAGTTTAGATTTTGACAGTAATTTGGGTAATTTGACTGGTTGAAAATGATTTAAGTCCTTGTTTAAGCTAATTTGATTCGTTGAAAATGAGTGTGTTAATGAAAATGCGTGCAGTAATAAACTATTTAACCCACGCAAAATGAGTGGGATAAATAGTTCTTACGGGCTTAGATAAAAAATATATTCATATTAATCAGCATAATTAATTAATGTGAAATAAATCTGAATGATACTACAACCAAGGGAATATAACAAGACGACACGATACGGCTTGCCTGACTATTAGACCTTCTATATTCAATTATCCCGAATGAAATAAGGATAGCGTGTTATTATTGTATCGATTACTAACTATCGTTATATATTGGTTTCATATTCTGTATCAGCTTCATAACATTACACCGTCACACCAGCCCAGCATACATACCACTTATTTGTAGTATAGATAGATACCATTTGTTTGATATAACCACACTCAGAGACCAACCTCTATCGTCGTGCTATGCGACAGGTAGTTGACAATTTTATAGAAAATGTATATTTTTTTCTTTATACACTAGAGAACGTCGTTCGAGAACTCTTAACTGACTGAAATGATAAACTTACAAAACATACAAGATTTATTATACATATAAAAATATACAGTAAAAATCTACCGAGGAATCAGGAATACTAAGTCCTAGTGGTTTAACTAACTATACAGTACTGGGATACTATTGACTGGCCCTAAGTTTCCTATTATTTATCACTGTTAGTCGATTCAGGCTAGTTTGAATCACAAGGAATTTTCATGATTGACTTTTCCGTCAAGTACTTGCATAGCGATAATATTGAGGGATATTGAGGGTCAAAGTTATTGGACAGAACTGGGGAAAATATGTCTTTTCTTCGAAATTTTATAACCTCGCTAATTGATAAAACGCATAAAATGACCAATACTCAAATATTTTTTAGAAAATTAACTAATCTACTTCTTTTTGAAAATAATTCTACAAATTCGAGTTTTTAAGTGATATGTGAGGCAATCACAGTTGATTTAACTATTCTAGCAACAATAAGCAGCGTATTGAACGTACTTTTAGCAAGCCAAGACGCAAGTCTAAGTAGCCAGTGCATGCTCATTGTTCACAAGAAAAGAGTAGGGGAAGCAATGAATTTATAATGGTGAAATCGATAAGGTGATAAGCTTTGTACAGCAGTCTAAACGCTTTAAGTTTTTATTCAAACGGTGACTTAATAAAGAGAAGTTCTTAATATTTTTCTGTGTATTTTCTTTCCCGGCAGTGGGGTTTTAAGCGTAGTCCATTGCATTCTCCTCTCGGTGCCCATGATAGTTACAAATCGACATTGGTCTTATTTCAGTTTAATGTAAATTTACTATTGTTTTACGTGATAAAATCAAAGATCAGGAGAGTTTTACATTTGTTATTTCATTTGTTTCACTTGTTTTTTTAAATAGCAAACCCTTCAAGTTCTGATCTATCATTTATTATAATTTTATTGTTTTCCGGCATTTAAATGCATGTTCTTAGTCTTGTAATCCTTTATCACCAAAATGACCCGCACTCCCTCAGAATAATTTATAATATACTTTTATCACTTAGTTCTGGCAACCAAAAGTATCTTCCTCGTATAATGTTTTTTGCGAAGTTTTATATTATGTAATACACAACGATATCACAATAAACAATTTTCACTGTATTTATATTCTGAAACAAGTTTGTCAGTTTTCAAGTCGATCAATTTATTTTATAACTTTTGCTATACCGTTTCTTTAAAAACAAAAAAAGGCATCAAAAGCTGGTGGAAACCCTTCACATAAATCTGCACCAACTATGCGGGTATAAGTAATGTGAATTAAAAGAATGAAAAAAGTTTCTAAGGTAAAGTCCATAAATTCTAGAAATGATTTTCTGTCAATATAATATAATATTGGGTGTACAAACAATTCCAATAAAAATGAACCTAGGCTAATTAAGAAAACTTCACGTAAGAGTTTTATATATTCCATTAATGAAAATTTGTGAAACGTTCTTTCAAATTTTGCTACTTGTGCAATGTTATATGATATTTTTTGTCGTTCTAGTGACATTCGTTCTAGGTTTCAATCTGGTTAGAATTTAGGTCATAAAACTCATTACAGTCAAACCTGAATAAGCGAGAGTTCAAAGGAGCACAATGTCATTCTCGCTTATAGAAGTTTTCACTAACCTGAGTTTCTCGCTAATGCAAGTACATGGGTAGCGTTTCTCTCTTATAGAGGTACGCAGCAATAACAAGTATCAGCAAGTACGAATATAGTAAATATGTAATATGATAAAACTTATTGTAGTTATAGTTCCTCCTAAATAATATAAATAAATAAAGCTCGACTTAAGAGTACGTTAAGAGTACGTTAACTTGCGCTTTACTCAGCAAATTAAAACAGTTGTTGTAAATATAAAGGACATTATTTTGCTCTGCTCTCTTACCTCCTGGATGCGTAACCAATTCCGTTCGCGGTAGTTTAACTTGTGCAAACATATAACCTAATAAACCAATACCCAGTGAAAAAAGATCAGTAAAAATAGCCAACTAATATTAGCTACTAACTGAGCACAACGTTGGTCAGTTGGGAGAATTGCTTAACGATTTTAAGATTTTTGTATTATATGATATTGTGTTTTTGGTAAAAGGATTTTCATATTCTCTATTGCTTGTACATTCTTCTGGTTTAAACAAAATGTTGCTAAATAAAACGTCTGCATGGAATCACTGTGTTCTTGGGAAACAATATTTTTCGAATCACGTTACATTTACTATTTTGCTTCATCACCCTTAAGTACACTCAAATTCAATAATCCACAAAATTTCTATTTTCCAATGAATGCTCCAGGATATAATTTGATATAACAAAAAAAATAAACAAAATTTCTATTCACAAGCGTCAAAAGTTTATTAATTAAAAATTACATATCAAAATTCTCTATTGCACACTAATCGAAATCATAAACAAATAAATTAAAATATAAATAATGATTAATAGTTAATTAATATTCTAAAATAATTAAAAATAATGAATATATTCCTTTATATTCTCTAACTGTGATCTAATAAATTCCAAATTTTTAAAAATGTCACAACCAAATTTAATTGTTTTGACCATTTTTTAAGATCACTGTCTGTATCACATGATAACAAATATCGTATAATAGTTTGATTGTCAATACATTCCATAATTAATGAGTTTTTATCTTCGGGTCCCTTTGGCCGTGCAGTTTCAATTAATAGTGTTCGTGGTTTTGAACAAATTTGTTCACTTGCAATTTCAATCCATGGTGTTATACATTTTTTCAGATCAATAACTCCAATCGGATCCTAGAAAAGAAAAATTTATTATTATATTAAATTTCAAAATAGATGATGAAAACAAGACTTAAAAATTAATGTTATATGGGCGATTCCACGAAAAAGTGTAAAATGAATGGAAAAAAATATTACTGTATTTTATGGTAAAAATACTTTTGTATATTGCCAACACTTTAGTACCTTGAGCTTTCAATATCTTAAGTACTTTTTTAAGTACTTCATTTTAGTACATTTTTATATCTTTAAAATGGTTTTGAAGTTCTTATCTTGTGTCCTGTAATATTAATTTCTAAGATTTCTTTTAAAATACAACTCAAAATAAAACTATTTTGCAATCCAACGTGGCGGTAGTGTCAGTCACGTTTTGTTCAGTAGTGTCATTCACGATTTATTATTCAAATAAATTTAATATTTTAATTCTAAAATATTAAGGTTCTTGAAAAATCATAAATATTGCATTGAGGAAGACATTCGAAGTTTAAAAACACTCTCGAACGTGACTTTCTTTTCCATGACGATCATATTTTTATTTGTCAGTGTTAATTAGCCAGGACCCACAGCCCTTCACCCATGTGATAAATTTTATATTCAGACATTACAACAGGAAGTGTTATTAAAAAATATAAGTAAAAATTTGGTATAATACTTTGCTATTTTACATATTTGTTCTCGGCTTGCAAGTTTTCAGTTCGATTAATTTAATGGCATTAAAATAGTATATTTTTCTCTTAAAAGTTTAATTTAACAATAAAAACCATATTTGAAAAATAAAAAAAATTTAGATAACGACCCCTAAAGTATTTTAATAACACATTAATGGATTATGTTACGTATTCAGTGGCGGGTAAAATGTTTTTAACTCTTCTCACACAATCAGTGAACCAAGTAGAGAACAAATGATAGCTATACAAACACCACACACTTTTTGATTCCATTATCACACAAAGTACCCATTAGAGAGAGGACTTGATGGTGATATTTCGATAAACGACATAATTATTTTGTGTGTTCCATTTTTAGTTTTATTCTCTTTTAAATCTACTACACTATTATGAATGGCCCTGGCGTATAATAAACCAAAGAACATTTAAATTATTTTATCACTTTTTAATAGATACTTTGTACAGTTTTTAAAAACCCTATAAATGTCTATATTCAACTTTTATTCTGAACTTACTGTTTGTCTTTGCAAATTAATGTGATAAGCATGATTTGCATTAAACAATCAAATTAGCTGTAAAGAAAATACACTCTTCTGTTCATAAATTCTTGTGAACTTAAAAGCTTTTTGAGATGGTGCAATAAAATATTCGACTTCAAGCTTTTCTACTACATTCAGCAGCCTAATATTGTAAATTGTATTTAAATCAGAATAGAAGTTTAGTAAATTTTATTTTTTTATGGAAGTAATTAATTTATTTTTGGAAATGTATTGTGTTTAAAGTTTTTTGACATTTTCCATAAGCTTTAAACAATTCCGCGTCGAATGCAAAAAAAAGTATTCTTCTTACTCATTAAGGTATAGTACGAGCCCAAGGCAATTTTAGAGTTTGGGTTGAAATTATTTGTACCTTATTTTCAACTTTGATGATTAATTTTGTTATAGCTTTGTGAATGAAGGCGAAAAAAAAAATTTCGATATCTGCCTTGGTTTTCGAAATATCGAAAGCTAAAAATTAAAAAAAAAATTCCGATATCTGCCTTGGTTTTCGAAATATCGAAAGCTTAATTTTCGATATTTTGAGAACGCTTTAAGGAAAAAGGTAATTTAATGGAGGGTGTTTTTAGATATGTTTCAAGTGCAAGTTTAGGGTTCCGTACCTGAAATATTAGCCGGGGTTTTTTAAAAATTTTGTTAATTTCACTTGTTTTAATCTCCGACCCAAAAAGTGTAGTGTTATAAAATTGATTTCTATATGTGCCTGCGGCATCGTAGCAGCTCCTTAACAGATGAACCAATTTTGATTTGTTTTGTTTGAGGATTAATTTAATGGAGAGTGTTCTTAGCTATGTTTCAGATGCGATTTTAAGATTCTGTACCAGAACAACTAAAAAAGGGGCGGTGATCTTCAAAATCGATTCAGTTTGGAGAAGGCTATAAGGAAATAGGTAATTTAATGGATAGCGTTCTCAGACTATTTTTTAAGTGTGCGTTAGGGTTCCGTAGCCGAGACATTTATGGAGGGGTTTTTAAATTTTGTATGTTTCAATTGTTATAACGAATAACTAGTAGATTTTTTTAGTGTTTTTGTGTTCGCATAGTGTTTTAAATGTGTTTGATTGAATAAACTATAATATTCTATTTGCGATAAAATTGTGTAACTACCACATAAATAAGTAAATACATTTTATTTACTGATTATAGGTTAAATTATAATCTAAACAACATATTACAAACACTAGTACACTTCATTAAAGGATTACAATTGTTGAAAGTTTAGTGAAAATTACTATTTGGATTCGTTAATGAATGTAGATGTGATGCACAACTGTTACAGTCATTTAAAACAGTTTATTAATAAACTTCTTAAAATAAAAATTTACAGAAAATACTTTTTAAGAACAAACTTTATTGTACTAAAAAGTAGAAAATAATTTTTTTAGGAGTCACTCATATGACTATTGGTAAAAGCTAGATCCCGAACAAACATAGTTTCATACATGCATGGAGGTGCTGTGAATCATTGTTGATATTTTATATTGACCGTCTCAAGCTTTTACATATAGTCTTGTATGAGTGAGTCTTAAAATAAATTATTTTCTACAACAATAAAATTATTTTCTAAGTACAATAAAAGCTTGTTCTTAAAAAGTTTTTTTTATTTAAATTTATTTTAAAAAAGCATGTATATAAAATATGGTGAAAACGGTGGAAAAATCTGGGCGGAACTTATCTTACTATACATTATTATCCAAACTAAACGTGTATACAAAATTTCAGCTCAATCGGTTGAGGATAGTTGTTTCAAAATTGAGTTGCAAGATTCCACCCGAACAAACATACTTACATTACAAGTTAAATAAAAGATTGTAATAATAAAATACAAGCAAACTGAATGTTTTGGGAACAAACAGGTTTATTTATAATCAAAGTTTTTCTCGATAGAAAATCCATAAATTTTTTATGTTTCAACCACTTTGTAAAGCTTTTGTTTTATTCCCGTAAAATTCTGGTGTACTAGTCTTGCATCGCGTTTTACTTAATTCCTTTGAAAAATACAAGATCGGAGACAGTTATATTAGTTTTTCTGGGCGAAATTTTCACACTTTGGCCAATTCACACATGCCAATTACATTCTACTTATAATAAACACTACCTTTATTTTCTATATTTACGACTATCACGTTTGTTTTTATTTTTTGAAAGGTGAAAAGCCAGAATGATTGTGGTATTTATTATTATGGCACTACATCTACTGTTGAACAATAAATTAAATGAATAAATAATTATTATACATATAATATATTGATCGGATTATTTAAATAAATAACAATTATTAAACTCAATAATGTTACACGATCCTGTTGGTTTCTGTTATAGACAAGTGGTTTCACGCTTAAAACTAATTATTACCATTTCAATGAGGTTATATCGAATTACCAGTTATATCACATGCATGTCATGTCATTTTCAGACTTTTTACTTTAATTATATTAGAACTGGAGACAAGGGCACACAAAATTTCAAGTTTCAAAATTTCAAATTCTTTACAATTATGGCAACTTTTTAATAGGTCGAATAACGTTACTATGGAAAAAAAATGATGATTATAGCGTTTGTCGTTGCGGTTTAATCGTCGGACGATCAATCATATTTATTACAAGCTAATTTTTAATCAATCACTCTCGAACACTCATTCACGAAAATCACCTTGCTATACTTTTTCAACGACAAATATCCGTTAATGACTCTCGAGAAATTTGTCTTTAGTTGAGACGGGAAAAAAAATCTCAATACCTCGAGAGCTCGAGAAATGAATTTCGTGCACTAAATAACAAAAAAAACACGTATATTACACGTAGATAATAGATTATATCCAAACTCAAATTCTAGTTTAATTATATTCAAACTTAAATTCTAAGTTTCCGTCAAGGTTTCCGCAAACAAAGATGAAGGAGGAGAGGTCCAACTCGAAAATGAATTATTTGAATTTCATCTTTAAAAAAGACTATTCAGGCAGCAGAAACTAAAGACAAAACCAGCCACACTCACATATCTAGATTGATAAAAAAATAAACTCAGTTATTTTAGTCTACTTGAAAAAATGTACAAAGTAATGACTGTTAATAAGGGCAATTTATGGTAACTAAAAATTTACCATTTGATTAATCTATCTTATCTAACAATTAAAATAAAAAATTTCTCGAGATACTCGAGGAATTCTGGTAGAGAATTATCGAGCCTAATAAAAAAAAAAAAAACGCATCATTTTTCTTTCAATAGTTACGCAATTTGATCTATTAAAGTTCGCCGTACTGTAACAAATAACTAGAAATTTTGTGTCAGTGTCTCCAAATCTATATTAAAAATATCCAAAAGTATTCATATATTATTTCCGTGATCAATTTTAACAATAGATCATCATCGCATTGACATTTTAAAATTTTGTTTCGCAATTTCATAAAATTTCACAACCAAACTAATCGAACGAAATATTAAATTTTAATTGAGTAAATAATAATCATTGCATTCATATATTTATATTGGATAAAAAACGTTCTATATAAAAGTAATAACTTTAATAGAATTTGCGGTTTTGAAATTTGATAGACAAATAGGTATCATTCAATATTATAAAATATTGCAACCTTTAATTTGATTTCAATAATATGTTGCCATTTTCTCAAACGTTTATGTTCGCAGACTGTCATAATCCCGCCACGAAGACGAAAAATTGCGCAATTTTAATTCTCATAAAATTATTCACAAAATAGATGTATATTTCTTTTAAGTAATCCTTTGTTGAATAATACAAAAAAAAGCACTATCAGAATTTTATCATGTCCAATTGTCCATTCATACCACTCTGTTGAAATTGATGAAAAATTTTAAAATTAACTTTTCTCTTTAAATAAATATTATGAGATATGCGCTCCCAAAGTTTTAAAATTTAACCTTCCCTCAAACTTTTCATCCAGGCGATTTAAAAGTCGGACAAAATACATAAATACTTTCGAAAGTTAGTTCGAATACGAACTTATTTACGAACATTATTCCGAAAATGATACATTAATTGCAGCGGAAGAAACATATATTACAAGCAAAAATAAAAAATTTTTATTTTAACGTACCTTTAAAGTTATGAAAATTGTGAAACTAAGGATTCTGTTTTGTAATTGTTTCTAAAGAAACCTATGATAGTGCTACATATCTTTTTATGTTGAATATCAAGAGACTTATTTTTTATAAACTAAAAAAGGTTAAAATGTAAACACAGCGATTTAAATTATATCCAAAAATAAAAATATAGTGTAATAAATAAATGGTGGAAACGCAATTTATTAATGCAATATATACATTTTTACTATGTACTAAGTATTTATTTGCGCTCCCACCATATTTATTAAATTGACATAACGTGAGTGTTTAGCATCTTAACACAAACAATTTCATTTCAATGTTGAATATTTTAACACTTTGTTCAATAAGGTGTTACCGTAGAAATGGAAGAGATTTTGTCCAAAAAGAAAAGATACGTTGTTGATAGCGAAGGCACACTTGGAAAAATACCCAAACTTAAATAAGAAGACCGGTATTTTTTCAAAAATACCCTGTATAATAACTTCTAAATTACCGGTACATTATATATTTTTTATAAAATCTAACCAATTTATAAGGCAACATCTTACTGAATGATATATATAATATACATTTTCTTCCATTCTTTGTTCCTTAACAGCACTCTTTGTTCCCAAAAAATTATTTACATGAGGGTCAATAGTACAAAAATTAGTGCTTACTTTGATTATAGGATCAAAATTCACCAAACCTGGGCGAGCTTTATAAGGGCGCGCAAATTTTGATTTGTCTTTCGTTTCTGTAAAAAAAATACTAACCGAGTTATGGCTGTAAAAGCTATTCTGACAGAGTTAAAGGAAAAAAACGACGAAAAAGTGAATTGTTTATCCCGCTGAGATAAAAAATAAACTATCATAAGATACGCGTTTTGATGACATTACAATATTAAGACAGAAAGACAGAAAAAACATGGTATAAGTGGTAAAATACCAAATTGATTTTTTTAGTCTTAAAATATCGAAAAATTAACAAAAAAATAATTTTGGAAGTATAAGCTTTTATTGGACTACAAAATTAGAAAATTGTTTCTTTTCGCTAAATTCGCTCCTTAATTTACAAAAGCTTGAAGCTCTCAATTTAAAAGGTTCAATAAATTGAATGTAATCCATGAGTTAGCTTTTACATTTGGCTAAAAAAAATCGTTTTTCATTTTTCAATAAAGGCTTGATTTAAACAGTCATTTTTTACTTAAATTTTCTTCGTTCTTTTAAAATCCCACCTTATCACAAATATGTCAAAAGTGAGCGTAAAAAAAAACTTTTTTGTCACCTTAACTACGCCTATGTAACCAATAGAAAAAAAATCAATTCGATCAATTTATAAAACCTGTCAAGCATATTTAATCATAATTTACTTATATCATATTTTTCATCAAATAATAAATTACCTAATATAAAAAATAAAATTTGAATTCATTCAAAAAATATTTATATGATAATTTTCATTTGAAAAATATAGTCTTTTTACTTATCAAATTTATTAGGATAAAAACGAACGGTTATGGGGTAAAAATGTGAAGAGTTATCGAAAGGGTATTATTTTAGGTAATATACCTGAAATAGGTAGGTATTATAAACAATATTGATCCAGAAGAAATGTCATCGAATATTATTTCCAATAAAAGAATTTCAAAATATAAGTATTAAGTTTTATAACCTTTCAATATATATAGTATACAGGGCGACCAATAAGTATCGAACCGGTCGAATTTCTCATTACAGAGAACAATAATCAAAAAATGCTAACCTTTTTATTCACTTTGAACATGCCATAGAAAATTCATATTTAACTTGAAATTTTCAAAAGAAAGCCTATATTTGTGACCCCTGATTCTTAAAAAGAATAAAATTTTACGTTCAGATAATTATTTACATCGTAGGTTCTCTTGGCCTCTGAGGGTTAGTTATGACGTAAAATCACTCCAAATCCCATGTTTTTACGTCCCTTTTTTTGTATTTCAGTCAAATTCAAAGAAACGAAAAATTACGCAGAAGCCCGGGCTCAAAACTTAGTCCTCTAGATGTCTTGTCTAGGGCGTAACAAGTGATACAATTAATAGCTTTTGTTATCTCAACACATTATACCACTTTATATATGAGGGTGAGACTGTACACTTCAATGGAAAACGCACATTATGTATTTTTATATGAGCAAATAGAAAGAAACGAAAATAATTCATAAATACATAAATATCTATAAATACGTTCGGTTTGACATCTGTTTTTTTTTTTTTTTTTTTTAATACAACAATTTTTTTATAAAAATCATTATTTCGAGTTACTCTGAGGTTACGGTACATTTTTTCCACCCCAAGTCATTTCGATTTTATAATAAATTTATTATTTTCTTTAAAATATGCATATAAATAACAACCATTCACAACAAATTGGTTTGATTTAAGTGTTTTAGGGAGGTAGAAAAACAGATGCTTTTTTTCTTAAGAGACCACTTAAAATTCCTTACAATCTATCATCAAGGAAGCTCTTTTTATTACTTTTTTTTTTAATACGATCCTTCTTAATTGTCATAATAAAAAATAATTATTATCTTTCTCGGTCGAAAATAATTGTTATCTACCCGCAAATGGCAAATCGTAATCAAAAATTTTACGATGACTTAACATTTTAAGATGCATACAATCTCATAAAATCTTTTAAAAATCTTTTTAGCCCTTCATCATAGCTTGATAAGCGCCGAATTTAAAACTTTTTTTTTTTTTTAATTATTAAATAACTATGATAGTTAGAAGCTCACAATAAATGTAATAAATGCTATTAAGGTTTTAACTTTTTTTAATTTCCACCGGCTAGTTTTGGAGAAAGGCTATGTAAACATATCATCCATCTACCGTTTTACTATGTTAAATATGCCTACTTTTTAAAAAAAAATTTTATTTAAATAATCGGGCACCCCTCCCCTTAAAATATTCAGAATTGATTTAGACTTAGTCCAATTTCATATAAAAATAAATAAAGCTTTTATGAATGTTATATCATTATAAACAAAAAAAACTTGCGCATTAATCCACAAGTTCAATATAACTGCTTTGAATTACGACTTAAAATATAACAAACAAGTGAAAACAAACAAGTGACTGAGTTAATTGTTGAAATACCATGTAAAGACAGTCTCAAAGGTAAAGAATGATGTTTACAAAAAAATGTTTCAAGCAAAAGTTGTTTATTTTTTATAAGAAACATTTTTTACATTTAAACTTTTGTACTATCTCTTACGTTTTACAAAATGGGTCCCACGGCCCAATTGACTTATGTTGCTCAATTACGAACACGACCTCACTTTTTATGTCATGAGTATACTATAAAAATTGCAGCTTGATATCTTTTTTCGTTTTTGAGCTTTCGTGTTGACAGACAGGTGGACGGACAGACAACCGAAAATGAACTAATTAGGTGATTTTATGAACACCTATACCAAAATTTTTTTCGTTGCGTCAATATTTTCAAGCGTTACAAACTTGGGACTAAACTTAGTATACCTTGTATATTTCATATACATGGTATAAAAATGGCCAAGCAAGGAGACTTATCTACACCTCAAAATACATAAAAATATCTCCGAGTCAAGTAAGTATGACTTGCATATGGATTATATAGACAACGTCTGAAGTAAGAGTATATGAATTCAATTGTTAAAAAAGACATTCGTGATTGGTATAGACTCTAAAGGTTACATTTACGGCATTTTCTTTCCGTGAAATGTAAGCATAATGAAATGTAGGAACTTTCTATGTAATTGACAATTTCAATGTGTGTTCATGCACATAATTACTTAATTGTGTATATTTAATGTCTTTTCTAAAACATGTGCGAAAAAATCAATTAATCATTTATTTGCAAATAATAAAAAACATGTAATAAATATTGAAAGCCGTCTCATATTGATTGTGAACACTCGAGCAACATCTTTTCAAACTACATGCATAGCAGAGAAGTTAATTTATTTGTGGTAATTTTTTTTTCATCTAGGTGTATATAACACGTGCATGAGCAAACGTGGCTTAGAAAAGACACTCATACTTCTATATCTAAAATACGAGTAAGACAGAGAAACAACATTTTTTGTCTACCTATCTCATTACTATAAGAGAAACTGAGATAGGTATACGAGTCGTATACTCGTCTCGTTTCCTCCTCTATGAACAATGCTGTCTTGGATAAAGGGACATACCATAAAGTTTACGGCATCCAATAAAGTTATAACAATGGTGGCTTTGACTTAAAATAACTCGCCCATGCCTGATAACACACATATATGTAATACTCCTTTATGATTAGTTCAAGCGGAAGATGTCCCGGCAAAGTGAGACCGATAGTTCCATTGCACTCTATCCTGCAAGTGACTAACTTGTTGTACGCATCTGCTAATGTTATTTTAGGTTATTTTAGAGAAGTTTCAAGTTGGAAAGCATGCGCATTGTGGTTAAAGTCTCGAGGAGGATAGAGAGTGTAATATTTTGGCCGAATAGGAGTATAAAATATATGGTTTAAACTGTAGAGGAGAATCTGTAGTTTAACCCAAGCCTATCGAGTAGGGTATCAAAATAAAGGAAATTAAAAGAGGGATTACAAATTAGTCCAACTATTCAAATTTGCCCTGGCGCTCGTACATCCTTAACTGTATGAATAATTAAAATTTCATAATTTTTAAATTGAAATTATTAACGTGTGTATAAAAAAGTATTATAATTATTGTTTTATAATTTTATAAACAAATCATAAAATTAATCATGTTTTTCAAATTTTATATCAAGTGCCATCCATCTATGAACAGTAATCAGAAGATATATCTGTAGCTATATTCATAGCATGTTGCGCGAAACCATAAGCTTTTACCCAACCAAATATTATTTATTATACATATATTATACATAACGCGCATATAGAAGCTTTGAATTCAAAAATTATAACGTGATCGTTAAAATAACGACATCGTTGATTTTTCAACTAGTTTTTCGTCTCGTTTATTAATAGGTATTCATATAAAATTGCTGACAAGTGTTTGAAAAAAACCACAGACGTATACACTACTCCAATATACAAGTGTAGAAATGAAGGATGACGACCCACGTGTACGTGACATAAACTTAAACACGCACATTTTTGTGTACATAATACATATGTAACAAGTATTTCGAACAAAATAGAAACGTCGTGAATATATTATAAAATAACATTCACTTTCATCTCAAACAACTTAAAGTTTATGTACAGTATGTCTTAAGATAACTTTGACAAGAGAACGATTTTTATGATTCACAAAGTGACTATTATTTTAACTTAAAAATATGATTTTATTAAGATCCTCAATTTCGTTAAATTCAAAAGCATATTAGTGTTGCAAAGAAAGGCTCATTTTTTGTAAATGAGCTAAATTGGCAATTTAGTTTTAAAGTCTAGTCAACAACACCAATTTGGGACAAATCTGATCTAGTTCCAGGAAATTATGATTACCTCTAAATTAAAATTATAAATATTGATGGTAGGTAACTGTTTTATGTATAAATTAACTGACGAACAAGTTTTATTATTGCCAAAACTTCCATAAACTTATTAGTTTACGAGATATTGGAAAAAAAAACTTATTTTCGCGACCTTGAATAATTTTTTTTTTGCGCACATGATTTCGCAATGAACTTTTTATAGGTCATTTCTTTCATCGAAATAAAGATAATCTGGTGAAAAATCTTTACTTGGATTTTTTAAGTAGAGCGGCTGTTTTCATCATTTCTCTGGGTTAGCTGCGATATATATTTTACTTTCAAGACGAATATAATTCTTCTCTTTTTAGAAAGGATATAAGTAATAAATTTAATAGCAAAGTTGTCCTTGTCAACTTTATTTGTGAACACACTGTTATATGTATATGTATAATGTAAATACGTATTCATTCAACCCAATGTATGGAAATATATATCTAATTTATTTTGTGGTCTAACTCTACATAAGACGGATAATATACGAAGTATCTATTTACATGCTACCGTGCAAATAGTTTCAAAACTATTTACACGTTATAATTGTTTTGTTTTATGAAAAAAAAAAACAGAAGATTGAGAGCCCTGATTCATCTGTCTTCGATATAATTTTTAAACATCGAGCTACATTCGCCGAAACGTATTATTTACTATCGACAGCCAGAGTATTTGACGAGGATTAACCGCCCACAGTGATTCTCTAAATTCCGCCAACGAATGGCCAATTTGATCCTCCTAGCACACGTAAAAAAATCGAATAAAAGCTTTAAGCTTTGACCTACCACTGAGAAAATTTAATCAGCAGAAGAACCAACTACAGCTTTTCTAATTATCTTTTTACAACAATCATTAAATTAAAAATTATGTTATCAACGATTTTTCATTTTTATGTAACTTACCAACACCATTAGGAATGTATGTATTTTTATATATACTAGATACAGCCTATCCTGATTTTTTCTGACCCTACTCTGGTTACACTGCCTTTTACTTATAGTACAAGGAATTAAAAACTAGGCATGAGGGCTTCCGAATTATATATTTGTACGTTAGCGTACAAATAATTGAACAATTTCTAACACTCAATTGCTAGTAGTTATTATGATATCAAAAACGTAAACGTGAATAAAATAATTCAAATAAATTTCAACAATTTCTTTTATATTTGCAAGTCAGTAGTCATTACCCAAGAAATGTTTTATGCAAATTATTAATTTTTGCTATTTATATTTTGCTCTTATTAATTTTACAGTTTTACTTTTTGATAGAACGACCCAACGTACATACAAGACAAACCAAGTCATATTTGCACGCCCGTTTCCATTTAATTATTATACAAGAGTATAGAATAGAGGCATATTGTTCCTTATTTTTTAACCTCTAATTTAAATAGGTCTTCGGGAACATTTAAAAGACTCCAGTAAGAGATCTTCAGACTTTCTAGAGAATTTAGTTAACCACAGGAAAAGCATTAGTGAAGTTTTTATTTAAAAGAGGTAATCTTGAACTCTATTATTATTTTAATTTTTTAATTCTAGGTAGATATCACACTAGAAGAAAATTCGAGCATAACTAGCTGACGAAATTATTATATAAAATATGATTCAAGTGTCAAATTGCTAAGACAATCTACATAGTATACGTATAAGAACAGTAGTAACACGTATAAGAACGAACACTCAATATGATGTGATATGGTACAGTAATAAAGGAAAATGAAATAAGACGTTCACTTTTTACTAAAACCTGGTAAAATGTACTTGTTATGTGTCAAATACCATTCGAAAACTATGAGTTAGTTGCGCAAATATTTCTATTTGTTAATATACAATTAATTGTTAATTAAATGAAACGATCTACGTAAAAGATGACTTAAAAAATTATTAAATAGGCAACTTGTGTTACGTATGTGTAAATGTTTGTCAAATAATCGAATTTTGTCTATTACTCATGTTTAACATATACGTAATACAATTTGACTATTAATTAATTTTTTTGACAGCTTTAACATGAATCGTTTTGTTTAATTAACAATTTATTGTTTATTAACAAATAAAAACATTTGCGCAACTAACTCATAGTTTACGAATTATATTTAAGATCTAAGAAACACATTCCATCTGTGAGCGGTTAATTTCATTTTCCTTAATATGTTACATCTTTGACTGTACTAATATGTTATAGTAGAAATAAACCAAATTCATTATGCTTTCACCTTGACGTGAATGAAAATACTTATTTTAAATAATTCATATTTTATGAAAATGTCACGTCTATGCAAATTAATTGTTTTTCTTTTTCATTATTTTCATTCATATCAAATTATATTACCTTGTATACTTTATTATCCACAATCATTACTAACTACTTAATACAGAGTGTAACACCCAAAGTCATACGCACAAGATCATGATGAAAAACAGAAGTGCAAAGTGCATATATCAGTCATATGTCATATATCAGTCATTCGTTTAAAGGGGGTTGCGACAGTGGGAACAAAAATACTAGGCTCATGGCAAGTAAATGGGGATTCACAAGTGTGATTCCATAATTAAATTTCATAATTAAATCCACGGGTAGTAGATTATCAGAAAAATGTCCTTTTTGTTGTTTTCCGGACATCTTCCCTTGTGATAACAGTAGCTACGTTTCACAGTGGAGTATTTATATCAAATTTCTGGTCAAAAGTCAGAAAATTCTTTTGCTTTGTATTGAAAATTGTTTTTTGGAGTAGCTAGCTAGATAACCACTCCATCACAAACAGTCCACTTGTACCTCACTCTTTTACCTAAAGGCAAAAATTCAAAAAAAGATTTTCCCAGTGAAACTGGGAACTGAAACTTGCAACTTCTAATTCTAGAATCACGATACGCGGACTCAAAAGCAAGCATAAATAAGATAAAAAGTGGCTCAGAAGTAGAAGAAATTTAAAAAGAATATGAATTAATTGGGTTTGTAGACGAATATGACTAAAATTTTTTTCTTAATTATTGCCAAATAAAAGATACTTTAGCATATAAATTGTCTTTTTAATCAATTATGAGCATAATAATTCCTTCATTATATTTTTTCCACAAATTTGTTATTGAAATCCACTGTGCAGTTGTGATTGGGAGTACATTAAATCTCTCTGTTAGTTTTAGTTGTGCCAACCGATATATTGTATATAACAAACGAAAATATGAAATTTGAATATAAATAATTAAAATATAATGTCTTACATTTATTTTTAATCATTTTATTTATCAGATGTTATAATAGCTGTCATTTAAAACAATGCCTGTTTTACACAATCACCTCATTCACCATTTATTCGTATCGTAACGTATAGAGATCACAACCATTATAAGACTATGATCTAGATAGGAATAGCCGAATGGATGCACTTAAATGACAAGCATAACCATGCCCTTAATTTAATAAAAATAAAAAAGGATTCCGTTTCCGAATTTTTTCGGAAAAATTATAACCCATGAAATTTTGAACAAAAGAAGGGGTAAGTGAGGGAAAGGGAAGTGTTGGTAAATTGCCCAGCGAAGCGGGTGGATAATTACTTGTTTAATATAAAATAAATAGGAATAAATACCTTAACGTCTGCATCCGATGGATAATTCCAAAACTTTAAGTAATGACCATCCAATGAACACCAATGTCGATTCCAACTAGGATAACCACCTGCCTCTGAGCCAAATGTTAAAAATCCAGAACATTTGACAAATATTTGTAGATTTGTTGCAATCTCCATATAAATTGTTCCATGCAAATAACGATGTACTGACTTTAAATCCCGATGACAATTACTATTCAAATTATTCATATCAAGTTTAATATGACCAGCCAACTTAAATGAGGGAGTTCGTATGTAATCATTCAATGAAGTACGACTAACTGTTGAGTTTTTATTATAAACATGTTTTTTAAATAATTTTCTGGGTGTTGGACATTTGTAAGCCTGTAAGGAATTACAAAAATTTCATTAAATAGTAAAAAATTAATAATAATTACTTGCAATCAAAAAAATTTTGAAGGAAATCTTCGTAATTTTAATCGTATTTTGATCTACTGAGCACTTTTTTGGGTGGAAGAGGAATTTTGTTTCGCTTTTCATGAACGGATAACTCGCGAAATATTCAGCAATCGTTTTTAACCGTGTATATATATGAAATATATCAAGGTATACTAAGTCCCAAGTTTGAAGCGCATAAAAATATTGATGTTACGAATAAATTTTTGATATAGGTATTCATAAAATCATTTAATAGGGTATTATCGTTATATATACTTAAATATTCTGATTTCGAGTCATAAAAGCACCTTTTTCTTTTAAAATATTAAAATTAAAAATCGTAATTTTAAACTGTATATCACGTGACCTAAACGCCAGTAAGCCCTGCTGTGATGTCATAGTGGTATGAGTCATAGACCATCAGTTAGTTCAGTGTAGACAGCTGGGTATATATTATATACATAGATAATAAGTTTTTATATTTATTATAATCAGATGTCTATGAATATATCTGTCAAACTTATTTGTGTTATTTCGTATAGTGATACCCATATTACGTCATCAAATTGTATGCCCGCGTTTTTACAGTTTAAAAAAGATTTAAAATTTAATTTAAGTTTTTGGCAAGAAAGCGTGTGTATTTTTCCGAAATAAATTTTTGGTGGCTTTTTATTAGCAAAATCAACATTTTGAAGTACTTTTTCAAAAATAGTGGAATACCCTATTAATCCATTTTCGGTTCTCTTTCTTAGTCTATTTTTGCCTGTCTGTCTGTCGACACGATAACTCAAAAACGAGATATCAAGCTGATATAGCGTGTTCAGAATTTAAAAATTTGATGTCGAATTCTTAAATAAGCAACATATCTTAATTGAGTCTTGGGTCCGTAAAACATATCTTGTAAACTGCTAGAGATAGAGCAAAAGTTTAAATGTAAAAAATGTTCCTTTTAAAAAAATTAACAACTTTTGTTTGAAACATTTTTTCATAATCATCATTGTTTGAAACATAATAATTAAAATCTTACCGTGTCCAAATGATATTTAGATGTATGACTAAAATTTCGTATATTCTTGGGTTGTTCCAAATAATAAATATATAAATCCAGAACAAAATCCGGTGGTAAATTAACAAATGACATAGGTTCGTCAAAGTGTAACTCATTTTCAGCATTAGATGTTTTAATTTTGGAACAATGTAATTGTGATCCATAAATTCCAATGCATAAATACCATTGTGAAAAATTACAAAATTTTTTATGTATTGAATCACTGTTTGATCTTGTTATTGGTACTCGTATATTTGATATAGTTAGATTTCCTTGTTGATAATTTTCATTGTATGTACCTTCATGATCCATACGATTAATTTCTTCTAAAATTGCACGATTTTTTAACACTGGAAATAAAACAAAAGATTCATTGCAACATTTAATAAAACATAAACATAAGCGTACTGAGAGGATGGTAGGTCAGAGCAGCTACCTCCTCTGTCCTTAGTTGACAGAAAACTATTTAATTTATGAAATTTTTAGAGCAAAAATTCCCTTTTTGCTTCCCTCCCCCCTCGTAGATCAAATCTGGGTGCGCTCAATAAAAGCAAGTAAAGTATTGGTTTGATCGGAACCAGAATTTATGTCTCAATCTGAAAGATTTTAGTCTTTAGAAAAATGATAATTCGGGCAAGCAAAATAGTTTCAAATTTTCCATATGTGCAATGAAGGGAGTTGAAGAATATTTATGTCTATGAATACAGCATATTACAGGATTTCACAGAAAAACATCTTATGGGATATGCTCACAACATACATTTAGCCGAGTCTGGATTAAATTTTAGTAAAGTAATCAATAAGAAGGATAAAAATAGAGATTGCGAAAATAATTTTTTAATAAGTTATATTTTTTTTGCAATCTACTCGACAATTTTTTCCAACGCTTAAAATATTTAAATTTTTTCTATGAAAGGGGGTCACACCACTGCTGTTTAACGTTTGTATTAAATGCTTTCATTAGTGGTCACAGAAGAGGAGTTCCAGTAGGTGCAAAATTATCTTGTATACTGAGTTAAAAATATTTTATTGTTAAATTTTTATGGCAAATTTTATCCAAAAATACAAAATTCGGACTCCTTTTGAAATCAAGAGTATTTTCCTACTCATTGTGAGTTCGCTTTTAGGTATTGCTATTCATTTAGGAAGAAATATCAAAGAAAGATTCATATTTAAGGAAATTTAAATCCAAATAATGCAAAAATTCAGTCAGAATTCGAGCGAAAGGCGAATGGCTTCTGAAAATTCATTACAAATCCCACGCGAAGAGAGGTAGTTTTATTAGTAATAGAGAATTATCTATTCGTTGTGTGCGTAGTCATGGTAGGGATAATAAAATCGATGCCAGCGCTTTAAGTGAAAAATTTTGGAGATAAAGTGGGCTGTTATGACTAATTTGCAATTCTTTACATGTTAATGATATAGAAACTGTCAAATTAAAATGATTGAAAAACACTAATTAATTAAACTAAATGCATTAAAAATTGTGAAAATAAGAAATCAAATTGTACAAATATTATTTTTCAAATGTTAATTATCGTAATTATTTATTTAAATTTGTGAAACAAGAATATTAAATTTTAAATGTAAGTTTTCAATGCAATCCACACAATTATATATGCATCCATTAATTCTATAATTAAAGTAGTGTATCGTTGTCATGGAAACGAAATTCACGCTCGGAGCGAATTGAAATAATTCCAAGACAGTAACGGTGATAGAGAATGAACATAAAATTAACCCACCAAACTCCAACTCTGAATCCGCCACTGGTTGTCATGTCAAAGAACAACTAAGTAAACTTTTAGTTTAACTATTTATCACCAGTGGCAGTAGCATTTTGTTGTATCGTATATCATAATGTAATAAATCATAAGACGGTTATGAAAATTTAAGATATTTCATAAAATATTAAATATATTATATTAAACTAAATAATGAATTTACCTGCTAAAAGTAATAAACGTTCAGCTTCTAAACGTTCTTCACTAAATGTAAATTCTTTAGTAATACGACAAATTGATAATGCTTTTGATGCTTGTTGCATATGGTAATGTTGTTCAGCAGCTTGTTGCATTAAATACATGATTTTCTTATCATTGCTATTCAATCTGTTACTACTGTTGTTACTACCGTTACTGCCATTACTACCGTCATGTGAGCTTTCTAACGATGTATTCGTTTTTATTGAATACTTCATATTTATTGTTGATGGAATATCACGATGTGATAACAAATCTGATGCTTCAGCTGTACAAACACTCTGGATTTCATTGTATGATAACGATGCACATTCCACACCACCATTATTTTGATTGTTTGACGAAAGTAGCTGCAAAATAAAATGATTTTTCAATTCTATATTTTGTCTTCTTGAATGTTTATTCAGCAAACAAGACATTATTTTCTATTATTATTATAAAAAGTTATAAATTGGCATATAAATGATCATAAAAGCAAAAAAAAATTTTTAAGCCCATTTTGGATTTTTCCTTGGGTATAATACAAATTTAGATGAAACCTAGTTGCCTCTTGTATTATACATAATTATATTGAAAATTTAACACTTACGTATTTACTAACAAATTAAAATGTATTATTACATTTATTTAATTGAAAACATAATGTGTAAAGTAAATATTTTTATAAATTGTTTTTACAAATATTTAATGTAATTTTGCTAACAGTGATTAAAGGATATAGACTGAACCATTGTTTATTATAATTACAATATTCGCACCGTGCGTGGGTTTTTTTGGAGGCGTTTCCATTGTAACGATACACTACTTTAATTATAGAATTGTATGGATGCATATATAATTGCATGGATTGCATTAGAGACCTACATTGGAAATTTAATATTATTGTCTCACAAATTTAAATAAATAATTATGATAATTTATTACTGGTATCGATTTTATTGTCCCTTCCATGGCTACGCACACAACGAATAGATACCGGTGATTTTTACTTCTGTAACTACTTCTATCAGTATAACTGGAATATTGGACTGGAAGATCATGTTTATTTTTTCTTATTCACAATAGAATTGTTCAAACATCTCCAATCGATAGAAAAGAAAAACAAAGAGAGACCGGAATGTAAGAATTAGTAAACAAAAATTTTCGACTAAACCTACTGAATTATACCTCGCAAAAAACAGCAGCTTCTACTCTATTAAGAAGGCTGTGTGGAAAGGTATAATATTCGCTATGGGACTTCAATGCTAAAGAAGGCTCTATCTAGCGATAGAAAAAATTACAATATATGTTAGTCCGCATAGATATATAACATTTAACGAAAATGTTGTTTACAATGTTTTGTGTAAGAGGTAAAGTTTAGGCTAGGAATTATAAATTTAAGATATTTTGTAAAATGTATTGTAATTTGATGATGAAATAATTTTTAACGGCAAATATTTGTTTTTCCAAAGTTTGTATGAAAAACTATGAATTATAAGTACATAAGTAGTTTATATAAGAACACGAATATTAATTAACTACATTTTATATGAATTACAAAGTTCATATAAAACATTAGGAAAACTAACGAAATTATAAAAAAAAAAACTAGGGGAACAAATATTTACAACACATTAAAATGTAAAATCCAATACATAATTGAAGCCTTAAAAAAAATAAGACCGCTTTTTATAGAAAATTTCCTATGGTACAAAATGGTAAAGTACAAATAATAATAATAATAATAATGGGGTTTAACGTTCGTTTCTCTGACATATACGCCTATAAGAGAGGCCACCCACATCATTATTTGTCAATCTTTATTTATTTAATTACAAACATATTTACAATTACATTTTGATGTGGGTGGAGTCGGTTTCTTCTTTCTTATCCAAGCGACGACAATGTGATCAATTCTGCCGCCCTCATTAATCATAATTGTTCACACTGCCGCTGCCTGGATTCGAACCCGCAACCTAAGTCTAAATAGACGAACAGTCGAAGACAAACATCTTAGACCGCTCGGCCTTAGGCTCTTAAAGTACAAATGCAAATCCAAATTCAAATTTCCCGTAGTTTTCAGTTCAATATTTATGACCTAGATAAAAGCTGCTACTCATTTTATATGCACACGTTATAAATTTAACGCTATGTGAATTTAAACACGATTTGTGTAATAATAATTTTGTAGTTTTTCATTAGTCATTTAATGAAAATTCTTCGTGTAGCAGAATATTTAATGCAGTATGTATATAACGTAACTTCCACCATTATATTTATTTTTCTAAATAAAATGATATAAAATAATGTAGAAGATACATAATAAATCCATTTTTTAAGAATTTACTTCTCAGAAGCATTTCTGTTCTTCGGATTAAATAATCAAAATGTCTATTTTCGTAGACATTTTGTATGTAAGGAAGAAAAACTTACCGGAATCTGTTTTTGAACACCATTTCCTGTTGTGCTAACACTGGAATAGAACTCATCGCCTAATGCATCTCCTAAAAATTTATCTGCATCAAAACTTGGATCATTTCGAAAAGAACTGCCTCCGCTAAAATCAGTTTCCACTGACGGTTCTGACGATGATAAATTTGAATCTAAACTTGATAGATTTTTTTCAGAATCAGAACCATGATAGAATGACTTTGCAGGTGATAATTTTGGATATAATAACGGAGTCGTTTGTAAATTTATATCTTCCATTTTTTTAAAAGATATTGGATCAAAATTTGCATTGATATCTTTTGTCATTTTTTGAATTTTACATGATAGTTTCGAGGGACTATAATTTTCTTCGTCTGATGAAGTTATATTTCGTTGTAAAGATTCTTTTTGAAATTCTTTTGGTGGATTTAATGAACGTCTGGTTATTGAATTATTGTTGTTATTAAATCTGTTAATGATTTCTTGTAAATTCTTCGAGGATGCTTCATTTTCTTTATTTAATTTATTAGCTTCAAATCTTTCCAAAACTAGATCTTTGATTATTTTCCCTTCAGCAGAAGTGAATGGAACATTTTCTAATCCTAAAATTCTTTGCCATGTTGAATTTCGTTCAAGTGGTTGTGGTGGTGGAGACTTTTCTTTTTTAAGACTATTTCTATGTCTTAATCGATTATCTGTTGCAGAATATATTGGACTTAATGGTTTTGATTTGTTTTCTTGAAATATACATTCTGAATTATTATTTTCATTTTTCTTTGGTATATTAATAATTTCTGTCTTTTCTTTCGCTGCCATATCAAACATTTTAACTTTGATCAATTGTTTTGGCGGTGTATTTTCTTTTAATTTTATATTTTTTAAATTATTTTCTATTTCAATAATGTTTTTCTTTTGTTGAATACTTTTCATGTTATTATTTTCAACATCTATAAATATAAACAGAAATTTAATTTAAATAATTCGAATAACTTTAATTTAATTTTGGTAAAAATGCAAATAAATCCTTAACAAGTAAAAAAAAAAAACAATTAAATGAGTTAATTGTTGAAATTGAAACAACCTTTAGAAAATTCTACGAGAGACAATAATTTTTCAACTTTGGGGACGAGACGTATATCTTGCTCAATATTTATGTAAGAAGAAAAACATTGCAAATTTTTTCAGATAATTGTAATTTTTTATTTCATTTTTAAAAGTTTAAAGTGGTATCAATTTCGTCAGTCTCGAATGATTCGACGAGCATCTATTACCAAACTATCAGAATTTTAATTTCACTATCTGGCAACAAAGCTAAAAAAGTCGATAGACTGTGAACCATATTTATTTTTACAAACTACTGTTAACAATTAGTTTATCATAAAATACAATTACTAATCATTAACACTGTTAAGTCGTAAAATTGCAATGGACAGCAATTTACTTTCCGAAATTTTTAATTATTTTTATTTAAGAAAGAAAAATTATCAAGCAATTTCATTCTATTAATGAGATGATTTCATTGTTTTTATCTTAGACCTTAAGATTTTCTATAAAAAGTAACTGAGAAAGTCTATTCCTATTTTGACCAAATATTGATAGGTAGGATACATGTAAATAATTTGCAAGTCCAAAATTTTTTTGTTTGTTATTTTTAAGCCACACTTAAAAACTTATGAGTTTAATATGAGTGACTATTCAAAAAAAATCAAATCAAGCTAATTGTTCGGCTATTTTTTACCTATAGAAAAAAATTCCACCCTTTAACTATATTTACTAATTTAAATAACCCATTTTTTATTAAATAAATACTCGTATAAAATTAATATTTATTTTAATTTTGTTTAAAATAATCTACACACAATCAGTTTTACTACGCAGTTAATTAAATTGAAATTTATACTGTTCAATTAATTTAACTAAAATGGCTGTTATTTATATTTTTTTATCCTACATTTTTTAAAACCATAAATAAATTCGATTACTCTTCACAATATTATTATTTATATAGAATTTTGGTTTTATGTTTAAAATAATTTAATTAATTAAAAATATATTCTATTTATTTAAATTTAAAAAAAAAAATACTTCACACATACCTTCGTCAATTTGATTTGATGCAGGAATATCCCAAAATATTGTTGAATCTCTCACTGGTAATATTGATGATTGCAAATGAACTTGTTCTGGATTAAAATAATCCTTCCACCAATTTGGTTTATATAGCATTCTCTGTAATTTGATTAATTACTTATCAATATGAAATATCAAAGGATAATAATGTTATCAAAAATCACATACCCTTACAAATATTTCTGGTTTATGATAAACATCCATACTAAAAATTTTATTTATTTACACAAATCAAACTCGTTAAACTCTTATGAACATAAAAATAAGCGTAAACAAGTGAAACGTACAAATAATATATGAATCATTCCTCAACTTGTTCGAACAAATATCAAAATTATTTTGAAAGGAATAAATTTTAATATCATTTGTTGTAAAGAAATATCTTTTACTTTACCTGTACGAATATTCGTACATTTTTATTTGATTGGTCAAAATTATTTATATAATCTGTAAGGTGCCATAAAATTTAAATATAAAAAGGAATTTTTGCAAAATTGGTGCGGATTAATTGACCCCTATATTCAATAATGTTACCTGAATGCGGGGTATTATTATATAAGTACGATATTGTTATGAATATTTTATGGTATCCTATGGATTTTATGTCGAATGGTTTTATCAAAATATGAATATGAAATACAAGATATACTTTTTATTTTCTTTGAATTTTCGATAAATTCAATATTGTTATGTTACTGTTCTTTTAAAAACGCTACAAACATTTTGAATATTTCTAGTGAAATAGTTCCGATCGAATTGCAATTTACTGGATAGTACGGGGCCGTAACGAGGATACAAAACGCCGGTGGTAAGTATTTAGGTTGTGCCTTATGTATATCGGGATCGGCTCTAACGACTTTGATGAAAATTCGTATACTGATAGTATTTAACATAAGAGTAAAGGCAAAATGGGGAGATGTCGCCATTATCGTGTAGAGTCTGCACATTTACTTGATAAACTTTTTAAATTTATTCAAATGATAGAGTATCAAATTAAAGTATTGATTTCTCTCAAAGTTTCCGAGCAAGAAATATTTTTAAGGAACTCATTACTCTCCTAAATGATACTGGGGTATTAATAAATAATAAATAAAGTAATACAGAGTAATGCAAGCAAAATTGTATGAAAATTGTAGTTATTATTAATATATTCACTACCATTAAAATGTATCAAAAAGTACCATTTTGAAAATTTTTTTAAAACAAGTATGTAATCCTACTAAATTAGGGTCATACTTTTCAAATTTGTGATCAAATTTAACCTAGCTCTAATAAGTTACAAGAATTTGGAGTTCTGATCCAAGAATTAGGTACTAGCAAAAAAATTACATCGCTGCCGAAAAGAATGATCCAAAATTAGTGGATTTCAAAAAAAATTCCAATAACTGTATGATGTCAACAGGATCCAAAAAATTTAATTTTGCTCTATCACCAAATAATGATATTTATAATATTGTAAATTTATATAAATTGTTGAATTGACAATGCAAAAGAATACAGCTCTGATCACTCAAAATTAACAAAGTTCTAATTTTGCCTGAATTTACACTTCGTAGGAGGGTGTAACATAAATCCATAAGTTTCTTACGTAATTTGGAAATACACTTTTTTTATTTTTTATATTATATTGACCAAAATACTATTTTAGAATCAATTTGATTTTATTGTAGAAATAAATGATACTCGGATGTATGTAGAAAACTTCAATATAATGTAGGCCATTTCAAATACTACTCAACTTGTGCATTTAAATTTAACAACCGCAATATAAAAGTAAATAAAATTGTACTATAGGTATACCTATCCACATACATTACAATTCTTTTAAAATGATCAATGTCATAATTGACTAAAAATTCCAAAATACTTTATAGTAGTCGGATAAAGGAATAGCCATTCTTAAGGAGTCTCCTACTAAAGACAGCTCCGATTTTGATGATTTTTTTTTTCAAAATGATTCTTTTTGTATATTATTTAAAATCAGAAACATTTCAGACGGGGGAAATAATCTAGAGGGGGAATAGGCAATGTCGCGACTGATATATCGACGCCCAGCCTGAATCGCTAATGATAGAAGTTTGGAATTTCGAGAAGATATTGATTTTGTACTGCAGGTGTCTCATAAGTAAGGAATTTTCGGAACTCATCCCTTAAAAGAGTAAAGTTTGGGGATGAAAGGGGATGAAAGTTTGTATGAAAATATAGATAAACCGTCCTTTTTGCGGTCACTACTTAACCGATTTTAAAAGTTATTTCACCTATAGAATGCTACATTATCAGTAAATAAAATGGGCTATATTTTAATTTCAAAAAAATTAAGGTTCCGCACCAAAAGTAAAAATCCATTAAAAATTGAAACCGTCATTTTTGAGTTCACTACTTAACCGATTTTAATAATACTTTCACCTATAGAATGCTAAATCAAAATCGTTAGAGCCGATCCCGATATATAAGGCGCAACCAGGTGAACATTGAAATACTGAGCAAAGAGTGATGATCCCATTCGATTTATTGCATCAAATTTTTTTCTAATCCTATTAGATTCATTTTTATTGAACAAAATTATACAAATATGTATAGTAGTTCTTTATTTCAAATGATTTGAATTATTTATTTGACTATAATATACATTATATTAAAGTAAAATTATATAACTCTATACTCTGGTAGACTTTATTATGCGTGTGGTTTTCTTTAATAAAAAGAAAAGCTTGAATCCATCAAGCGTAGAATTCTTTTATCCTTGGTTTATTTTGTTTTTTGTAATTTAACTTTTTTTATGTCCAGCTGTACAGTAAAATAAATATTCTTACCTTAGTTTATAAACGCATGAATAATTTGCATAAATTGATTAATATTGTTGAAAAATTCTATAAAAATTCACAAAGATATAATTAAGGATGTATGAGCATCAAGGCCGTAACGAGGGTACATATAGCGCTGATGGCAAGGATTTAGGTTGCGCCTTATATATATCGGGATGGGCTGTAACGATTTTGATGAAAATTCGTATACTGATAGTATTTAACATAAGAGTAAAGGCAAAATTGGGAAGAGTCGCCATATTCGTGTCATTTTACCTTAAAGAGTCTATACATTTAATTGATAAACTTTTTAAATTTATTGAAAAATGATAGATGATCAAATTAAAGTATAATCTGATCATCTATCATTTGAAGATGATCAAATTAAAGTAAAGTATGTAGTTGTACTAAATTTGGGTCATACTTTTCAAATTTGTGATCAAAATTAATATAGCTCTAATAGATTTCAAAAATGTGGAGTCCTGATTCTCGAATGAAGCACAAAAATGATAGCTAGCGAAAAACTGACTTCACAACTGAAAAGCATGACCCATAAATAGTGGATTTCAAAAAAAAATTCCAATAAGATCAAATCAAATTTGGTTGAGTTATCAAAAAAGTCAAATTTTTTAACTTTATGACGTCATCAGAATCCAAAAAATTTAATTTTGCTCTATCAAATCCAAATTTTATCCAATTTTGATAAACCAAGTATGTAATTCTACTAAATTTGGACCATACTTTCAAATTTGTGATCAAAATTAACCGAACCCTTATAGGTTTCAAAAATGTGAAGTCCTGGTCCCGGAAATTTTTTTAAAAGTTTAAAATTGTTCGTGTTAATTTCTTACACTTGAAAGATTTTCTTCTATCGTATGTAGTTGATATTCTCACGCATTATCTTAGGGGAGAGTGATACAATGCCAATACCCCAGATAGCTTCCTTATATTCAAGGATAATATTAATTTTAGTGAAATTGAAATAAATTTCATGTATTTTCAGATTTGGAGATATTAAGGGGGTGCACTTACACCTTCCTGTCGGGATCGAAAATACACAGATATCATTTTGAATCGGAATTCTTTGTGCAAATGGTTTTCAATAGATCTGCCCGGTACATTATAATATAAAAAGTATTAATTAAAATTTTAAATAATTCATATCTAAAAGTTGTGAGTTAAATTTAAAAACATAATTTTTAAATTAACGTTAATTTTATAAATACTATACAGAAAACCCATCGAAAACTGAAAAAGCGGTACCCTTTTATCTATAATAATCTTACTTGGTAATATAAGAGTATCTAATGAGTTTTCAAGGAACCTTATGTGATATTATCTGAATCAAGGGATACCTATCTTCTGCCCTGTGTATCCCCATATACTTATTTTTAAATATCTGTTAGGGAGTCAGGTAAAAAAAAAGTAGGGCTTTCTAAATTTTCTCAAAAACTGCCAACACTTCATAATAACTAATAAATAATATAGTTTTCTAAGCCTTCAGTATTTTATGCAGTCTTTTTCTTATGCAATCAAAATTCAAAAAATCTTGACAGGCAGATATACCTGGCTTGAATCGAGTCATTCCTATGGAATTTTACAGTTTTTGATAAATAAGAGCATGTGGTTTAACCGATTCTATATATTTCTTATATATTTTTACACTTCATTGTGGAAAATGAATATTGGCCATGACACATAACAAAACGTAAGAGGTAAGCAAATTAGCCATTGAATTTTAGTCACGCATTTCATTTTCCCAACTGATAAAACGTAAGACAAAAGACATATGATTGGTTCAATTTGCTTAACGCTCACGCTTACGTCTTACGTTTTTTTATGTGAGGTAGACATATGACTTTACCATAATAAAAAAAGGATCCTAAAGTCTAGCTGTCCTGCCGTCTACAAACTATTTTTTGACTAGTTAGTTATGGTTTATAAGATATTCTTCATGAGACATCAGACAGATAACTTGGGATATTTAAAAACATTATATAAATAATATAATAGCCTCCAATATTTATATTAAAAATTAAAACTAATTCGAATCATATTATTTTTATTTTAAGTACTTTTAATTTAATATTTTACTTGAATTATTATAGTCCACAACAATGCAGATATTAATATTATATCTGCTTAAATACTCGAAACATAAATAGTATGTAATGAATTCAGTGATATGTGTTAACACATTCACAATAATACCTACCTACCATATAGAATACCTATACACATCAAAGAATACCTACTTTGAAAAGGGAAGTAAATGTGGGATAAACTGTGGGATAAGAAATTTTCAAAAATTCGTACCATAATTTACGTACGGGGGGCAATCAATTTACGTACATATTTTCTAGCTAAAAAAAACCTAGGAAACGATCTTAATCTCGAGTAAAAGCTGTTAAAAAGTTGTTAAAACATCATAGAATTCCTACCTATGCCTACACTAATTGAATTTTTCAAAGCTGTCAAAAGTCATCAAATACGTTTCATTTGATTGCATTTGTTTTTATCCATATCTTCGCCAAAAATATGGACTAATGCACTGAATCGAAGGAAAACATGGAAGGGTGAGGGTACATGAGCATGATTTATAAGATTTGGACGTTTGATGAGGTTTTTATTGGTGTCGTGATTCCTTTTCCGCTTTTCGTTTAAATTCTTAAAGTTTTGCGCATTTCTACACGCTCTTTAAATTGAGCTAAAATGTAATTGAAATACGTATTTATACGAAAATTAAGGAAAAAATACGAAATATCTTAGAGTTTTCATTTTTTGATAATGTTTATGTAATATTACTGCTACAAGCGAAACTTAAAAATCAGATTGTTTGCCTCAAAGACGACACTTTTTTCGAGAAATTTTAAGGAAAGCCCTTCTGATAGAGCATGATTCATAAGATTTGGACTATGTTTGATGAGATTTTTAGTGGTGTCGTGAGTGATTTTTCGCTTTTCGTTTAAATTCTTAAAGCTTTGCGCATTTCTTTTTAAAGCCTTGCGCATTTCTACACGCTCTTCAAATTGAGCTAAAATGTAGTTGAAATACGTATTTATACGAAAATTAAGTGAAAAAATTTGAAATATCTTAGAGTTCTCATTTTTTGATGATATTTATGTAATATCACTGCTGCAAGCAAAACTTAACAATCAGATTGTTTGCCTCAAAATATTCTTTCAAATGGCTTATGACACTTTTGTCCAGAAATGTTAAGGAAAACCCTTCTGATAGTTTTAGCTTAGACTTTAACTGCAAATGCCAATACCTCCGAAATTAATCGATTCATAAGAAAAAAACTTCACTGTGCATGTTTTGCTAAAAATGAGTGATCGATTTCAGTGTTAAAAAACGCAAATATTTAGCATACGAAACGGGTGGAAATCTCACACCCTGAATGAAGCACAATCTTGTGACTTTTACCTTTTTAAAAATTTTTGGAATGTTCTTGGTCAAAACCTACCTTGGTTCATCGGATATCCTAATAATGGCCTACTTTTTCCTTTATATACTATAAGCAACTAAACATATATTTATTATATTAGGTGCTTAACAACTTGACATATCTATTATCAAATAACAAAATTAAAAATTAAAATCTCAAACAATATTCAAAAATAATAATCAAACAATAAAATTGTTTTTTTAAATTGGAATTCCATTTTAATACCATACACCTACCTGCGTATAATAAACAATAATTTGTTGCTCACGGCAATTCAGATTTAATATTTTATACGATATAGATGTATGTAGCGTTTATATTTTACGATAAATATACGTAGTAGGTACCTACGTGAATGCCTTTGTATTCAATTCCAGATCATAACATATTATTTTGTATTTATATGCAACCAGCAATGTTTTTGTATGAACTATCCAAATATTTGTTTTATTAGAAAATATTTTGTTTGGAAACCTCTCACTTTGATTCGAATTCATTATTACATTATATAGTGGTGTTTGGACTAATCTGAGTTGAGTATGCTAAATACGAGAAACGAAATTTTTATTTAGGAGCGCTTACTCTTTCAAAGATTTTAGAGGCTTAAAATGTTTTTTCGACCAATTCTTGGTTGCACGGATACAAAGTCCAACGAAAATTCACGTAAATTAGAAAAAAAATACATTTTAATATACTCTCTAGACACATAAAACTCAAGACATTATTAGGCAAACATGGTAGTTTTTACAGACGCTCTAATAATACTCTAGACATATAATTACTATTTTTAATATATAATGTTCTCCTAACATTAATTTAAGCACTTTTTACTTTTTTCACCACTTTTCTACGAAATTTGTTGTTTGTTGTTTTGGCCACAGATTCACAGAAGCCTCAGGTTACGATAACTACGTGAGCGGAATTCTTCACGGGTCGAGCTAGTTTTAATTATATTCTTAGCAGAGAGTAGGTGTAAAGTACTTACCAAAAAGTTCAGTGTTTGTGGTATACCCTTCTCCGCTTAGATTCATTCCTAAAATGTTATGTTATACAAACAACAATTATACAATTTCATAGAAGAATTGTAGTTTTATAATTCAAAACCTACCTATAATAATTAAAAAATATTCTCAAAGGGATTCTTTATCCGCTTTTTTTTTTACAATGAGCACGAGCATATTCAACGTACCTACATCAATTAATTTGGTGGATGTTATTTCTTTTTTTGTTTTACAAATTAGACGCAAAGTTAGGTAATTTATTTTTTAAAAAATAGTAGAAATAAAACGTAATAAAAATATAAATGAATTTTCGAAACGAAACTTAATCCCTTTAGACACGGGAGAAAAAGTCGATTCGGATTTGCAATTTGTAAGGAGATTTACAAAATAATATGAAAGAAGCATAATAATGAATAAGAATAAAAAACCAGTCTCTTAAGATTCAATTAACAGAGTCAGGAATAGTTTTCCCAAAGGTCTACAACAGGGGCGAGTACACTGCCGACTAGATCGTATATGTTGCAGTTAGATGTATCTAATAGAATTTGTCGCAATCCAAAAGTAATTGAATTTTACGAAGAAATATCAAGAATTTTTTCATAGAAAGTCAGTTTGGTGTTACCTATGAAGATATTAATGATCTGTGTTCTGTTTGTGTGTTTTTTTCGCATTTTTCTCGACCACATTTCGGCTTCGGAATCCTGGGAAATAAGAGTTACTGAATATTATAGTTGTTACTGCATTAATATAGTGATTACGGTTTTTCATCAATTTCGGAAAAACTGTGCAAATTTCTTTAACCACTTTTTAATATAATTTGTTTTTTTGCCAGAAAATGCAGAGAAACAAATATTAAGAGGGTAAGTGGGATTATTATGTACAATTAGAAATGTTCTCTAAATAAGCAGTTTCATCTCGAAAGTTTAGCTAGATTAGAAATAACAAGTAAAACATTCGAGTAAGATTTCTCGAAAACGGCTCAATTTGGGAAAAAACACTGCTCTACTTCAATGATTGCCTAATGCAAGTTATGTCTGTCAACATGTTGCCGCAAACAACATGTTGCTGTTTGGGGTTTTTGGTTGCTTGAAGGTCTTACGAATTAACGAATCAGTCCACTGTTCCTCATATTTTTCATAATCAACTTTATACCTTTTGGACAAACACCAAGAAATTTTTTATTGAATTTTTTATTAAAAATATCTGGTAAATGACTGGTGTATGATTTTTATCGAGAATGTAGAAATTACTTTTTTTTATGATTGTGTGTGTGTTTATCACCTTTAAACACGTTTTCGCCATTATAAACCCATTAAAATACATGAAATCCACATATTAATTTTAAAAAGTAGAAAATAGCATAGACAAATTTCTATAATTAAACGATACATAAATCTGATTTAATTTAAAAATACAAAAATGTGTAAATGTTATATTAACCCTTTTAACCCCATTTTTATTATTATCTGCAAATATAACAAAATTATATTTATTTGTCAATCGACTAAATTATAGGAATGCAACAGACATTTGTAAACAAAATCTAATATTTATTTTGTATTTAAAATATTTCTTAAGTTATACACCTTCTCATAAATATTTTTATTCGTCCAGTATGAATATGGTGTCTCAAATCTATAGCAGAATCAGACAAGGGGCTTATCATAAGCCGAAGTTTTACTCACATATTTTTATGTGATGGAGTTATCAGAGAATCCCAAAAATTATCCTAAGCAAACGATGTTTAAAGATTTTATTTAAGAACTTTTATTAAAATCAATTGTAACACGTTAATTAGTCAAAATAAAACCATAATCTTAGGGCAGCGACCGCTATTCTACCGCCAGTATAATTTATTATAAACAACCACGCGATATATTATAATATCGTGCGACCGGCAATAAACGCGTTAACATTGTTTTTCAGCCTTAAAAACATCCATTTGTGCATTTTTCCAAACAGTCCAATTGCTAACTCGAAAACGGTCATGCGGCTTACCAAAAAATGACCTATTTACACGAGGAGGAGGAGACAATGTCTCATCTTCTCTGTCACTGCCCAGCTCTTGTCATGAGGAGATGGACTTACTTGAACCAGCTTCTCTTTGACGACCTCTCCAACCTAAAGTCCGTCGGCGTCAAAGCTCTTCTGCTGTTCTTAAACAGTTGGTTCATGGGTTAAACCAAATGGTTCATGGGTTAAACCAAATGGTTCATGGAGTGGTGGCTAGGGATGGGTCAACTCTTTTTCACTATGTAAATTGACTTCAGCACATACAAATTCGTAGTTGAAAAACTTTGATGCGACCTTTGACCTCCATCGACTACGAAAAGTAACTTAACGTAAAAAATATTCAATTCAAAGTTGATGACCGTTTACTAAAAATTAAAGTTGCTATGAAATTGTTAAGGACTATATTACAAAAGTAAGCATTAGGTAATTAACGCTTATTAGCAACAATAAAATATTTTTAACTTTGTCATAGATAAATTAATTCTTGTTTCCACCCCGAAAATCTAAATTAAGATTTTTATGTTATTCTTACGTTATACTTTTTAAATTTATAAGTATAATGACCAGTGAAAACAAACAATTGAATGAGTTAATTGTTGAAATACCATGAATAGACAGTGTTGATTACACTTTGAATAAAACATTTGAATGATGAATAAAAACTATTCTAAACATCTTATAATTTAATATTTAAAAATTATATTTTATGAATTTATTGTTATGTTATTTATTGTTATAGCTATTCCCGCTTTTATTTGTATTGTAGGAAATTATACTATTAGTATTGATGGATCATAGACTTCTAATCACTGATATATTCAAAACTAATTATTAAATTTATAAATTAATACTTCAAGAAAATTTCTTCAAATCTTATGGAAGATCAATTTTTGCAGTTTTATGTATACAATTCAAATATTTTAAATATTATTTTTGTATTTTATAATTTTTAAACATTTCAAAACATAAATGTTCTCTATGAACTATACATACACACCGAATGTGTAGAGAGTATACCGCACCATAGATAATATTCTTTTTTAGTCGTGTTTTACACGGAGCCGATTGGCGAATTTTAGATATTCTGTTTAATATAAAATAATTAAAGTGTTGAACATCCAAAATGGTACGTAATTTTATCGAATTGTATCTTTTCAATCTTTAATCTATTTATTAATTCAATATGAAAATATGATTTCTTATTTTCATTAAAATGTTCTCATGTGGCTATTTCTTTAATAATGTAACCTATGAAAATCAAAAAAAAATTAAAATGTGTTAAATTTGTGTTTGTATAAAATTTTAAGTTCGTGTAACTCAGTGGCTTATGATTTTGCACTTTATGTAAATATTTCATTAGAATCTAGTTTACTCAAGCCAGGCCATTTTGAGGTTAATTCGGTTTATGAAAAGCTTGAGATGCATGTAAATAAATTAAAGGTTATCACATAATGCTTGAGTTTTTAATAATGAATGTTTTCTTTTTTTAGACTGAAGGTACAGCCACAATTCGTACGCGAAAATTCATGACCAACCGACTTTTATGTCGAAAACAAATGGTATGTGATGTACTCCATCCTGGTCAACCATCAGTCAGAAAATCAGACATTAGAGAAAAATTAGCTAAAATGTACAAAGTAAGTATCTGGAATTTGTATCTCAACTTTTTTCCTAATAAATAATCAATTAATAGACCAATTCTTGTAATCGTGTTTTTAAAATTTCAAAAGTCAGAGCCTTCCGACGAATTCGCTAAGTTCGACAAAAACATCTAAACAGCTTTGTAAATATCTACGCTAAAGGCTAAACCTGCGCCCCGAATTTAATAACGAGTTTATTTTGAAATTACTCAATAATTAATCCGATAATCTTTTGAATTATTCACCCAATTCTTTGTTTTCGAAACAAATCCTATTTATTCAAATACTACTTTCAGAGTTTCTGAAAAGGCAAGAAATTTTCTAAAACTCGGTATTATATGGTTTAATGCCTCGATTTGAATACACATTTAATTTTTGTAGATCTCTTTTTAATCGTTTAGATAAAATTATTTTTGCTTTCGAAAGTGCTGACAAAACAGCAATAATTTTGCAAACATTCAAAAGACACGGTTTTTCAAATCAAATTGATTTTCGTCTAAATCTGCGGAAGCAGTGTAAATAGATTTGAAGGAGCTAAATTTCGGCTGTTGTTTGATTTTCTATTTTTTTCGTCTTACCATTTAAGTAAATCCTAGTATTGGTTTAATTACTTTTCGATAGAAATAAGGAACTTTACTGTAAATCGATTTTCAATTCAAACTTTTTATATTTAGGTAACACCTGATGTTGTATTTGTATTTGGTTTCCGTACAAACTTCGGTGGTGGTAAATCAACAGGTTTCGCTTTAATTTATGATACCTTAGATTGGGCAAAGAAATTTGAACCAAAACACAGGTTACAACGACATGGATTATATGAAAAGAAACAACAGACACGTAAACAACGTAAAGAAAGAAAGAACAGAATGAAGAAAGTACGCGGTACCAAAAAGAGTAAAGTTGGTGCAGCAACCAAAAAGTAGATTGTATTTTCTAATGTCATTTCAATTATACATTTTTTGTATTATTAATCGCAAACCTTTTCTCGTATTAAATTATGATTTTGTATACAAAAAATTTGTAATTGAATAAAAATATGTTTATAAAGTACAAAGCGTGTGTGTTTTATTTCAATGAATAGGCATAACTTTTTCAGAAAAGCAAACTGAGAAATTTGGAAAGGTGATTATGTGAATTTTTATAAAAATTGTTAAATTTGATGAAACTTTTTGTTTAATCAAAATGTACAGGCAAGTGTACACTAGGAAGAATTTAAATTAGATATTTTTACTATACCTTAACCTTAGGGGTTAATACTCGCGCTCCTCCATTGGGAATTTTATGATTTTTTTTTAATCTGCCTTTTAGAGGATTGTTGTCAGATTGGTAATAAAAAATTGAAGCTTTAATCTCGATCAGAAGAGCCTTGCCTAAATTAAATCATTGACAACATTATTCGTGGCTCCAAAGAGCCAGGGATTGTTTAAATTATGAACTCAGGAGTTAGGGTGTAAACATTATCTTGGCAACCTAGGCAGCCGTTTTATACTATGCTAGCCGAGAATTGATTCGATCCCAATCTAAATGTCGATTCAGTTTATTTTAATTACGAAAAATATTAAAAAAGGGTAGGAAATGGTTGCGATTGAAGGAATGTTTTAAATTTTCTATGGTTCTAAAAGTTAGCTTCACGGTTTTATGTTAACTATCAGCGACTTAAGCAGAAAGTCAAGAAATTAAGGGATAATAAAAATGATTGAAGTGAAAAGTAAAAATAAGTGTCATCATTTCACTCCAGCAGTTCATAATCAAATGAATCAAGATTGAACATGATAGTGTGATCACTGTGTCACCGTTGAATAAAATGTTTTTCCATTTATAATCAAATCAAAAATTTTAATTTTATTTTGTATTATCTGATATGTCGTTTAATGTTGAGGTTTGAACATAGTTCGATGGTTAGTTATGGCTAACAGACTATATTCAAAATCCTACACACGCTATCGAAATCGAGTTTGTTTTTTTATTTGAGTGTTTTGTACATTGATCAAGTTTATTTTGAAACGAAGAAGTCAACATTACCTTTGATGAATACATAAATTTAACGTCAGTGTATTATAACATATCCAAGCTAAATCAACTTAAACATTTTTGTAATGTTTTAGGCTTTAAAAAATATGGGATAAAGTTAAGGTAAAAGGTGTTTATTTATATATTTTTGGTAAATAGGTTTAACTCGTGATATTAAAATAAAATAAATTATATATAATAATACTTCATACAAAACCAAATACTTAAATCTAGACTATACAAAATATTAAAATTAAAAATGTACGGATCATGATCAAAATTTCCACATAAGATTGCCATTACAAGATACTGGTTTTTAATGATCTTGAACAGCAGATTACGAATCGCCAAGCTGTTTAGTTTTCAGTATTCATCCACTGTACGAATTTTTTCAATAATTGCATTGCATAATTTGCTAATTTTTCAAGAATACCAGGTTCCTCGTCGGTTGAAACGCCTGTACTGTATTCTGTATCTTCACCTTCCCCATTGAAAGCAATATCTTGTCTCTTAAATCTAAGAAACAAAAAATCTATTAATAAAAACTAAAATCACAGAGTAACAGAAATAGTGCTTTTAATTTTAACCTCTTGACTCCTGGTGTACAGAATGCTGAACAAAAACTTTTTACTCCTTCCGATTTGTTAGTAAATACAGTAGTAAAAGCCAAATGCGAAAAATATTTGTGCTCAGTAAACTGGGCATTGTTTATCATGACTTGTAAAATTTGTGATACAAATGTTTCATTTGGTTAAATTAAGTCACACGAAGACCTTTCTTGATATCTCATAAAATATGAACTTTAATTAAAAAGTCGTTTCCTACTTATCGAAAATAATTGATAACGTTAGTATTCGCCATTTAAAAGAATGCAGTTAACTTCAGCTTAGCCATTCTAAGAGATTGGTACAATGTAAACAGTAAATTTTAAGAATCAATAAAAAACTTCACCAACTCGGATTAGGGTGGGCGAAAATGCTTCAACAATACTCTTTCCTTTCAAATAATAGACGTTTAATAGAAAACTTCAGCTGCTTCGGAAAAGGTTCAAAATGTGTCAGGTGATCTCTCGTCAATGCTAAACTACCTTTACATATGTTTTAAAAAATGTAGATAATTGGAATGTTTAAGGAAAACATAATTGTAAAAAAAATTAATTATAATTGCAACTTTGCTACAACATTGCCATGAATCAAATTTTGCTACTACAAAAATTAGATCGATTATAGATTTTCAAACAATGCCAAATCGAGCAATTTTTCAAAAATTTGAAACTAATTTTTAGGACTCAGTTGTCAAGAATATTGAAACTATTTCTTCAATATTTTTTAATGAAAAATTTACAGTGGAATATTATAGGATAAAATATAATAAAATATGTGATGTAACTTTTATTCCTTTAAAATTGGAATCCCTCCCCCCTCTCACTTTAAAATCAAGCAATATAAAAACCAACTTAGTGGGTCTCCATCAATACTTGCAACGAAAAATAATTTCGAACATTTGTTGAGAATGGAAGGGAGTTTCATTAAAGATTTTTAATTTTGAAAATGTTTAAAAATCTATTTAACGATAGACCAAACGATGAGACGCTCGAAAATAAAATTATGTATGCTTTTGTTTTATGGATAGAAAGTTTAAATGAAATATGAGACTTTTTTAAAAAAATTTTTTTATGTTTACATAATAAACTTACCTTGTAATATGCTGATTTTCCAAATTTTCATTGTTATTGTCTGTTAAAGGTGACTGAAAAAGCAATAGCGATTGATTACAAACTAACAAATAACTCATATTGGATTTGAATGTTTAAAAACTTACTGCATTTAGTTGACAATACAGTAATTGTAGAATTACTACAATCAACAAAAATATTAATGTTTGTTTTACTGTCATTGTTATGTTATATGTTCACTTATTATAAAAAATAGCTGATACAGCGACAAGAATACCTGTATTTATACTTACCGGAAGTCAATCATCTACTTGGTTTTTTTTATAACAGCTACGTTCTTTTATTAATTATAGTTTGTATAGCCCAAGAGACGACATGTTAGGATGTCCATATACTGGGAAGCCATAACATTTCAGGAATTTTGGTAAGAAACTTGGAAATAAATTGTTGAAATGTGCGGAATAAAAAAAATTACTAAGGCATAATCTTTTAGTAAAAAGTTTCACATACAGGCAGGTGGTCTAAAATTATCGCATTAGAAAGGCGATCGATATAGACGAAAATCTAAGAAAAATGTTCCTTGGCAGTTTTTGAATCCAATATTCTATTTACAAGATTCATATTAGTCGAATTGAAATTTGTATTATAACCAAATTAGAAAATAAAACTACAATATATCATCTCGGTATTTGTTTAATATTTAAAAATATATTTACGTTTTAAATTTTAAAAAACAGTTTTTTTTTTGTTTTTATCGAATAACTTCAAACTTTGTATTTGCAAACAAATACAGACAATTGCAAACCATTTTATATTCTTTTACAACTTTCACGGTTGTTTTCAAAAATTTCAATTTGAGTAATATTAATCAAGAAATGTAAAATTAAAAACGATAATTAACGAAGCCCCATTTGGTCAATATTACATCCAAAGATTGTAAAGGAGCTTTCTTCTAAGAATTTCATCCTCTATATCATTCTGCTACTCCAATGCGGCAGCTTTGGAACACCTCATATATCCTCGTGAATTTGAGTCGGGCTTATATGTACTTCGGTTGGAGGAGATAACATATTGGATAAATGAGAGCGCCGGTAAATAATTATGTTAATTTTTATACTTATATTCAATATTTACATGAGAATGTATTCAGTTTAGTCTAAAGTTTTTAACGCTAAGAAGTATTGATAAAATTAGTTCATTTCGAACAAAAGAGAAAGAAAAGTAAATTTTAAACAGCGTGTTCTATTATTAAAAAGTGATTTTGAATTGGTAAATGAGAAAAATCGATCATGACTCAATGATACCCTTAAAAATCTAGACACAACGAGCTATACTGAGCAATCAGTTCAGGTAAATGCAGCTAATATAATATTTATAAAAATATCGTGTCACGATGTATGTTTGGGATAAACTCCCAAACTACTGAACCAAATCTGATCAAATTTCGTAACTCTCTACAATTTTCCCCGACTAAGGCGAATTTTCAGGGGGTTACATTTTGTATGAAAGTCGGGCAGCTAGTAGACTAAAAAACGTTAATACATATTATGTATCAAATAATACATACATAAAAATATCTTTAATTGAACAGTTGTAAAAATTATATACAATTCAAAAATTGTCATCCAAGTATATGCAGGATATTTAAACAATTAACTCGGTTAGTTATTATTTTCACTTAGGTATGTAATCTTCAATTGAATTTTTTTAAAAACTAAATTAAGCTTTGACTTGAGTAAAGATGAGTCAAAAAGTACAAAATAATCTTTAAATGCAATATAAAATTTAATGTAATAATTTAATTCAATCGAGAGCGTGTAGGTGAGCTCTCAACATACATTTTCATAATTCCTCTAAAAGATTTCGAGAATTCCCCGCTTTTTAAATTAAATTTTACATTGCAACTAAAATTTCTTGAACTTCTGGTCCACATGAATCTATATACCTTGGAAGGGATGAATAAATGGCATGGATGAAGATCTAAAAAGATTGATGTCAGAAATTGCAGGAGGAAAACAAACTGATATAGGCAAGCATTGAAAAATGTCATTCGGGGCAATTGTAAATTAACTTTTCAGTCCGCATTTTTATAAAATGTGTTATCTTAATTTTATTACAGTCAAAAAATAATGTTTTACAATATTCGATCTCAGTGTTTAGCTATAATTCAGTTGATAAAAAGATTTATGAGTTCCTCGTGAATTTTTTAATAAAACTATATTTACTTTTTGCTTGACCTTGACAAAATATTATAGTGACATTGCAAATTACGTTTATTTAAAATGATATGGTATTATAATATGCATTAATATGTTATTAGAATCATCATAACATAACAATATGTCAATATTACCATTATTATTATAGAAATTAATATCCAGCTATGATTCTTGAATTCCGGTTCTGTTCGTGGTATCCAATTATTATCATAATTGGAACATCATCATTGTATAATTATCGTTGTCGAATATTACTAATAACCAAAGTATCTACATAGATTTTTATACCATGTATATATGAAATATACATAGTATATTAAATTTAGTCCCAAGTTTGTAACGCTTAAAAATATTGATGCTACGAACAAAATTTTGGTATAGGTGTTCATAGAATCATCTAATTAGTCCATTTCCGGTTGTCTGTCCACCTGTCCGTCTGTCTGTCAACACGATAACTCAAAAACAAAAAGAAATATCAAGCTGCAATTTTTATAGCGTACTCAGGACGTAAAAAGTGAGGTCGAGTTCGTAAATGAGCAATAAAGGTCAACTGGGTCTTGGGTCCGTAGGACCCATCTTGTAAACCGTTAGAGATAGAACAAAAGTTTAAATGTAAAAAGTGTTCCATATAAACTAAATAGGTGCAAATTTTATAGTATACATGGGAATATCAGTTATGTGTGTGTGGCTATTTAAAAATGGACATTTTTAAATTTATTTTCTTTTTACTCACGTGAAGTCAAAAAACAAATGACTGCGTCATCAACACTGTCTATACATGGTATTTCAACAATTAACTCAGTCAGTTGTTTGTTTTCACTTGTAATATGTACATATTACATATGAATAATAAAGAAATAGAATATACTTTACTGAACAAAATTTTGCAAAACACGAAAATTGAATTAAAAAAAAAACAGATCTGCAAATAAATTGTAATTTTTAAAATTTCTAGTTTCATACTTATAATTTAATGTATTCTCTAGGATATTTTTTAAAGTATCACAGATTTTTCTGTGCAGTGAATATGTTCCGATATTACTGTAAATACTGTGACAATGATTCCAGAAAGCAATCGTTTCACGCTTATCCTTAATTATACAACAAAACAAACTACAAAGTTTATATAAAAAAGTAGGAAAACTATCGCAATTATAAAAGACTCGGGGGGCAAATATGGAACAGCACATTAAGATGTATAATAAGTAGGCATCTTTAATATTTTTATTCTATAAAAAAAATCAACTGATTTTTATATATTACAGAGTATCGTTTACATTTTTTGTACTCGTAGCGCTGACATCTAAGCGTTAAAATCGGTAAAATCATATGACTGTGTATACAGAATGTACCAGAAGTAACTTTTTGTTAATCAGGTAGAAATTAAAATTCTAAGACGAAAAGTCCTCTTCCATTTTTTGATCCGATGCACGGATAGTTAGCTATTAATTAAAATAGACAGCCATAAGCGCGCTATAGCGGCTTATTTGTCATGGCTTATTGAGAAAAATAGAAAATTTACTATAGCAACTTGTTATTAGTTTACATTTTGACAGTAATTTGGAGTGTTGTAATGCGTGGAAAAAAGTTGTTCATTTTTACCGTAGCACTTTTACCCTAATGAATTCATTGCAACACTCCAAATTGCTGCCAAAATGTAAACTAATAACAAGTTACTATAATAACTTTTTTAATTTTCTATTTTTCTCGAAAAGCCATGACAAATAAGTCGCTAATCGCGCTTTTGATTGGCTGCAGCCTATTTTAATTAATAACTAACTATCCTTGTATCTGATCAAAAAATGGAAGAGGCTTTTCATCTTAGAATTTTATTTTCTACCTGATGCAACAAAAGCGTGCATACTGCATTACTCTGGGACACCCAGTGTATACAGTGGTCACAGTCGCACAGATTTGAACATAGCCCCTTTCCCCAATTAAGTATGTTCTTTTTGCTTACACTTTTTACACTCGATATAAGTAGTAAAAGATAGTCTTATAATATAGTAGATAGCAATATCCTTTTCTATTTTTACCGAGTGTAAAATGTGTAAACAAAATCAAAAAAGAACATCCTATGAAAAGTACTTATTATAGACATAGAACGATATCCTGTTCCCTGAATGTCAACAACTTATTCCTGAACGCAGATTATAATTTATTGTTGCTGATATCAAAGTTTAAAAGTTAGGTTATAAGATAAGATAATATGAAGGTCTAACTGATTATATCTTCCATTTCGTTGTAGATATCCTTTTCTCAATTTAACAAACTCTTTTTAATTGTAATATTTTTAACTGAATTGTTATTATTTAACGTGTTGACAATAATTAAAATGACTGTTGTAAAGGTATGACTATATATATTGTTTATAAGCATGTTGTTTGTGAAATACTCCCTAATAAAATATGTGATAGTATCAAAAAATTGCTTATTTTTTCATATCCTAAGCCTAAGCGGTAGAAGATTGATTATCGTCATCACAGATTATAGTTTTTATACCATGTATATATGAAATATACATAGTATATTAAATTTCGTCCCAAGTTTGTAACGCTTAAAAATATTGATGCTACGAAAAAATTTTTGGTATAGGTGTTCATAGAATCACCTAATTAATCCATTTCCGGCTGTCCCTCCGTCCGACCGTCCGTCTGTGGACACGATAACTCAAAAACGAAAAAAGATATCGAGCTGAAATTTTTACAGCGTACTCAGGACGTAAAAAGTGAGGTCAAGTTCGTAAATGAGCATCATAGGTCAATCGGGTCCAAATGAAATAAAAACTTCAGAGTTTTCTACTTAAGTGAGTAATGCGAGTCATTTTACAAATTTATTAAAATTTTGAGCATCCGTTGATTTATTATTATTTAATTGATTATTCAGTTAATCGATTCAAAAATCTGAAAGAAATCAAGTTAGTATAGTACCTGCTGAACGCTTTGAACAGAAATTTTTTGAACCGATCGTTGGACAGATCTTTAAAAATAAAATAAAAGTTGATAAGTGTGCTACTTATCCGAATATTCTCGGACATTCAAAAACGTGGATAGTCAATGGACCAGAAGAGAGGGCAATAAGTTAGAGTTATAAAATGTAAAAAAAAATCAAATTTGCGAAGGCGAAAAATAATGTGAACCCCGCGGGCTGATGTAGTTCGATATTTTATACGGGAATTATAAATCGGGAAATAAATAACTGACATTTGACTAAACTTTTACGGTTCTTTACGAGGAGCAGCTTTTTGGAGGTTCGCTTTAAAAAACTCGTAGTATGACTGAAGTATTTTCTAACAAAGGCCAATCACGATTTCATTAAATTCATTAAGCAGTTTTGTCACTTATCGCTTTAATGTTGATTCACCACTTGCGACGCTGTGGTGTGAGCTTTTTTTTCTGCAAATTCAGCCAGTTTCTTTAGTTTGACAATAATATAATTAGGTTGTTATCTAAGCTAATTTTTGTGTTATTTATTTAGATAGGAATAATTGGTGGTACTGGACTAAATAATCCTGATATTTTTGAAACATGCGAAGAAATACAAGTTAAAACACCATACGGAGAACCTTCGGCTCCTTTAATCCAAGGTAAAATTAAAGGTGTCGATTGTGTACTCTTACCACGCCATGGCCGAGGACATACTATAATGCCAGGAAAAATTAATTATAGAGCTAATATATCAGCATTAAAGCAAGTTGGTTGTACACATGTATTAGTTTCTACTGCGTCTGGTTCGTTGCGAGAAGAAATTAAACCTGGTGATATCGTCATTCTAGATAATTTTATTGATAGGTAGTTAAACATCGCTGTCGAATATAGAAGAAAGGAGAGGAATTGAAATATATAATTTACAATTTGTTTTAGCATCTTACACTAAAATTGGATTGAGATTTGTTTTTACATGAAAAGTTTAGTAATATGATTATCTCTTACACGTAGTGGCTATTAAATCGTGTTTTAATTTTGTAAAATTCTGGTTGCTCTTATCTAAGATAACAAATCAATGATACTAATTCTTGGGAACTTGGACGGTATAATCAGAACATGTTAGATTTTCAAAATTAATCAATGTTTCCTTGGCATTTTATTTTACAACTTCTTCAGCTGATTTTTGTAACTTACTTAAAAATTCTGACAATTATATCAAATTAGACTAATGGAAATGTATTGTAGCTTTGTAATTAGATAACTGTACAAAACAGTGCTAAACAAAACGAAATGCTAACAAAAATATTTCGACGAAGCAATTCCTCTGCTTGCTACTATATTTAATGATGATTCTTGATACAGAATTTTTGAAGAGCATTAATTTTATTAAAACTCATTTAGAACTCAAGGAAGAGCACAAACATTGTATGATGGAGCAGAAACTTCACCGAATGGTTTATGCCACATTCCAATGGAGCCTGCATTTTGTCCTAAAACTAGAGATGTTTTAATTGAAACAGCTAAAGAATTGAATATGCCATTTCATCCTACTGGCACGTGTGTAACAATTGAAGGACCTCGATTTTCTAGCAAAGCAGAAAGCCTTATGTTCCAACAATGGGGTGGTGAAATCGTTAATATGACTACAGTTCCTGAGGTAGGTTGTAGGATAAGTTTAAATAAGAAATACTTGAGTGTACTTTTTTTTCATCATATTTAACATTGATGTTAAAAAATGTTAAAATTTTTAAAATATATTCGTAAATGTCCAAAGTAAAGGCTAGTTATCTTCGTTTGTAAAGGTATAACATTATAGAAGCTGTACCCTTAGTTAGTAGGTCGCTAGCTCAGTATGCCAGTGGTTATGGGTTTAATTCCCACCATATCTAACATTGCTTTTAAAAAATGTTAACGTAATCTATAAGCTGAAAATTTAGGTACAGTGGTTGGAAAAATTACCCATCGATCCGAGTCGCACGCGATTAATTCTGTTGTTTGCCGAAAGGTTACAAACTCCTTCTTAACAATTTTTCGCCAATATCAGAAATCTGTGGATTGCAGTTAATGTATATGTTGCAGTCAAAACTCTTAACCGGTCAAAACTACTTTTAACTGGCAAAATCAGTCAAAAGCACTTTTAATCGCAGGCTTTTGACTGTTTTTGACTTTTGACTGTTATGTCAGTCAAAAGTAGGTCCAATGAATCTGGTCAAAAGTGGTTTTGATTAAGTGATCTTTACTTCCATTATTTTAACTTCAATTAAAGTTAATAATCATTAACAAAACTATAACGTAATTGTCTTTTTTCGTCATTTTATTGTCAATTTTTTAAGTAGGTGCTTGTTACTTTTTCGTTGTACTAAACCTTTGTAATATAAACTATTTCGCAAAATTAAATAAATAAAAAATTTTATTTGCATTCCAAACAATTAAAAGTAAAATTGACTGACTCTCTAGCGAGGTTACATATCAAAACAACTCGGTACAAAAACAAAACTCATTACAAAAACGCAATCACAGGGCTAACCAAAAAGCCAAAAAACCCGAAGATCCGCACTAACTCTATCTCATTAAATGTATGGTCAACCCGTGGGTGAGTGAATGAACGCAATCGCACGGTATATCACCAAGCGCCATATCAAAATGTTCAGCCTAAAATAATTTATTTTCAAGATTTGGTGATATTTATGACTAAATTTCTTGAATTAATATTTATTGCAGGTTGTTTTAGCTAAAGAGGCAGGTCTTTGTTATGCGGCTGTTGCTTTAGCTACTGATTATGATTGTTGGCGATCAACTGGTGAAAAAGTGAGTGTGGAAAACGTATTGATAATGTTCAAAAAAAATATTCAAAAAGTATGTGATGTAATAATTCAAAGCATTCCAAAAATTGCTGAATTAGATTGGACAGACACTATTGTTGATTTACAGGTAAAATAATAGCAAACAGTTAATTTTATTTCATATAAAATATTATATTTTTATTTACAGAAAACTGTTAGTTTGAGTGTTATGCTACCTCATTAAGAAAACTCTATCACTCAGAAAATTCGAATACTTTTTTTATAATAACGACCTTGTAATTATTTACATAATAAAATTAATTTCTCTCAATAAAAGATTTTTCGAAATTTTTAATTTTGTTTAATTTTAGTAACCTTAAATTTATTTGTAAATTTAATATGAATTTGGCAGTCCTTTCTAAAAAAAATTGATTTATTCGGAAAATTGAACTTCCACAAAAATTCGGAACTTCCACCGTCCGTTTTCGAAAAAATGTTGTGGATAACTCAACGGATTCGACAGAAATTATTTACGGTGTGCAATGTTTTTGACGTCTGTAGGTCTGACCCCTTGATTATTGAGCATTTGTTCAGGTATGTCCTGTACAAAATTTGAGAATAATAAAGAATGTGCCTATGATTGATAGTGTACTTTTCTTAAACTCCTCTCTGTTCTTTGATAAAGTAAATAAAAATGTTTGTTTGGAGGATGTTGTAAGTTTGGTTATTTTGAATACATTCAGAATTTTTTGTCAGAGTCGGATTACTGGAATTGTATTAAAAAAATTCATGTATGTATGTAAATATACCATTTTTAAGTGATTGTACTATCATAAGAGTATGGAGCGATGTGGAAAAGGCGGAGGGGGGATATCGGATTACTGAACCTTACTGAATTACTAAATTCAGATCTCTGAGACTACAAATTCAAAAGCATTCAAGAAGAACTCCTATCTATTAAGGATTTACATTTCAAAATTTCTAACAATTTTCAAAAATGACCGTAAAAAAGGTACCAATAACGAAAATTAATGCATGATAAATCGACATATTTCCTTTCCTTAACTTTCCTACTGTTCTTATTTTTCAGGATCCACTGTTACCATGCTGCAGTATCAGATTGAAGAGGTATTGCTTTTGTTCGAATAAGTTTGGATAGAAGAGCACCTCATTTCCTTTAATTGTTTAGTTTTTAATTGATATACCAAAACATATAGCGCCAGGACTTAACCCGTTAACTATCAGACCTATTGAGTATTGAGACAATTCGGTGATCAAAAATACACCTAGCTGCTGCTATCTGGGTTAGTCCATTCATAATGGATACTTAAAGTTAATAAAAACAAAATATTTATACAAAATAACAATATATTTAACAAAATTTTTATTTACAATATTATTAAAAATTTAAGGCACAAAATTTCTTTGTACATTTTTGATAATTTTTTTAATTAGCGAATTCGGTTTCCGTCGTTGCTTGTCGGTGGTAATATTGAACGTACCCAAGTACTCAAGATATCATTCCGAAAGTATCGTGACAATGACCAGAGTTGCCAAAATTTTAAAAGAATAATTCGTTCGAAATATCAAGCATCGGACAAAAACCGAATACGCTATAGTTTAAAACAGTCATTAGATCAAAACGATTATTTTTATGAATTGATTGCATTTTGAAGCCATATTGCGCATGGTGTATTTTAATTACACCTTATTGTAAACCACAAAAAAAAGACTAAGCGCCTCGTACAACGAAAATGCACAAAGGCTTAAATTCTGTTGTCGTATTTCATCTGAAAATTTTGTTCTGTAATATTAAAACACTCAATTTTATATTAAGATAATTCCTAAGAATATACATGTTTTACCATTCTCTTAAAAATTTGAAAATATGTCCTTTACACAAGGAGGAAGTTTTAATAACGTATTTTCGTTTATTCTCAGCTTAAAAGCACTGAGTCTAAAATGGTCAAAATAGCGACTCTGTTAAATTTTCTGAAAGACGGGCATACTGACACTTAATGGAAGGAAATTTGTAATTTTTCAATTAATAGTTGTTCTTTGTTTTAAGTGTAGAATTCCAATTTCTCTTTGATTTTATGCAAGATCAATTACATCCATGGTTGCCATCCCGCTTATATTACTTTGGTTACGCTAATAACCAATTACCCTCAAAGAGCAAACTTTAATCAAAATGTTTTTATTGCGGTCCATCTTCATCATCATCTTAAGTAGGAACAAGATACTACTTTTTTGGTACATGGTTGGTTCAGTGGTAGAATGCTCGCCTGCCCCGCGGGCTGCTCCAGATTCGTTTCCCGGACTATGCATAAAAAATGTAGGCTCTTTTTCCTATATAAGATGATGATGAAGATAGACAGCAATGAAAATAACTTGATTGAAGTTTGAAGTTCACTCTCTGAGGGTAATTGGTTATTATCGTAAACTTTAAGTAAAATATGCGGGATGGTAACCACGGATCTCATTGATCTTGCATAACCTACAACGTCCTTATTTTGTTATACTATTTAATATCACAATTCTTACTTAGTATGGTAAAATAATTTCTACCCACTGTAATTAAAAAAACTACTGATCTGGCAGGAACAACGTCTGACAAAAAAGTTTTGTGACCTCTAATCGTTTAAATCTTGTAAACGTTTATTAAAATACCTAAACTTAGATGTTTTCACAAAAATTGATTAGCTAAATTTCTCTACGATTGAAATCTTACTTTGAATCATTACTACGTTTCCTGGAAATAATCTTAATATAAACTCATGTGATGCAATAATTCATAATGACTGGTCTGTTTACGCTTTAAAAATAGCTTAAAACTTTTAAAATGGCAAAGGGAATGTCATATTGGAATGTTTTACTAGCTATTTAAAGCAATATTCATTTTTGAAGCAATTTATTTAAAAAAATTCTGAAGTCATTCGGATTTATTAAAAAACATCAAAAAGCTTTATGATATATCTTAATTAAAAAATTTGGATTGAGCGTACGTATATCATATTATTACTTTCAATACTTAACTAAAGTATGTATTGGTGCATTAATTTTGTCACGACCTTTTAAATCCACCAATTCCATAATTGCTAAACAGCATGATACCTTGGCACCCGATTTTTCAATTAATTGACAAGCTGCTGCTAAAGATCCTCCAGTTGCTAACAAATCATCCACAATTAATACTCGTTGATCAGTCGTTATTTGGTCTGCTTGAATTTCAAATATCTCCTAAAATTAATAAATACAAATAATATCTGTTATTAGGTCCGGATAAAATATAGATGTAATAACCCCATTACCAAATAAAAGGATTACTTATCACAAAATAGGGTTACTAAACCTCGAGTTTTTAACTTCCGACGCAAAAAGAGGGGTGTTACAAATTTATCCGCTATGTGTATCGATCTGTCTGTCTGTGGCAACGTAGCTCCCAAACGGATGAATCGATTTTTGTTTTTGTTCGATGGATCGAGAGTGTTCTTAGCTATGTTTCAAGAAAATAAATTCAGTTTGGAAAGGGCTACAAGGAAAAAACTGCATTTGTGGGAAGTTTTTTTTTTTAATTGTAGTTTTGAAACTTCAGACAAATTAAGTTTTACACACGCCCAGCATTGAAAACAATCTTTAGATTTTTCGATTCGTAAAAAAATAAAAAATGTTCTCTTTCGTATAATATTTTAAATGGCTAGGTTACTTGTTATTGCGAGAAAATTATATTTACTTATAATGCACTTACTGACTCTTTGATTTTATATTTAAGCACGAACAACAATTATTAACTATTAAATGGATAAATTAATCGGTTATTTATCTATTTTGTTTAATTTTTGTAAATATATCCACTGGAAATGAACTTTCTACTTTAGTATTTACATATTTGAATAAATATCTCCAAATATATTCGGGCCACTTCGGAGATCAGTGAGTGAATCTCTAGACTCCCATAGTGTGATCAAATAAAAAAAAATGGCGTCATTTTTTAGATAATTCTGAGTACGGAGAAAAAAATTGAATTAAGTAGATAATTATGATACAAATTGAAGAAACTAATATCGAACATTTTTTGATGGTCGTAAAGGGTCCAAAAAAAATGGTAGAATGGCCTAATCCAGTCTTTCGCGTCAGACACCGTCGGATTGAGTTATTTCTTTAACTATTGAAGCATATGATCACGTAAAAAAAATAGCGCGTTACCCCACCACAACTTTTTTAGGGCTATTTTACAAAAGTCCTTTTTTTTTTGCAATCAGCTGCGGTTTGCAAAAAGTATACATTCGATCTTGCTGAAACTTCTGTGTGTGATACTTCATGGGCACAAAAGCTACAATATATTTAAATCTCAGCTTTTAATCTTTAAAACAACAAGAGTTATGAATTTTTGAAATTTCGAACAAAATCGATAGTTTTTTGCAATTTGTCGGAACATTGATGGACCAATCGGGTTCATTCGCAGATCATTTTTTTGTCTTTTTATGGCGCCTAAACTTATTAAAAGCTCTTTTATTTTTAACTCAATCCGACGGTGTCTGACCCGGTCTGACGGCGAAAGACCGGATTAGGCCACTTTACCATTTTTTTTGGACCCTTTCCGACCATCAAAAAATGTTCGATTTTAGTTTCTTCAATTTGTATCATAATTCGAACTCAGAATTAAAAAATTCAAAAAATTAATTCGATCACACTACCATATTTTAACGCGTTCTTTGTTGCGATCCAAAAATTATTACATATTTTTAAAATTATTTCATTTAAAAAATATATCTTACAAAGATTTATTAGACATTCATTCACTCATACTTACTTTACCATATTCCAATGTGTATTCAATCGACTCGAGTTTTCCAGGTAATTTTCCTTTTTTCCGAATTGGTACAAATGGAATCTCTAAATCTAACGCAATCAATGGTCCAAATAAAAATCCTCGAGATTCTAAACCAACAACAATTTCAATTTTTGGTGAAATAGATTTTGCATATTCCACAACCAATTCTTTTAAAATTCGGAAAGCAGTTGGATTTTTTAATAGGGCAAATATATCTCTAAAATTTTTATAAATTTTAAATTAAATTTTTTTGGTAATAGTTATAAATTTTGTATACACGTACCGAAATAAAATTCCAGGCTTAGGAAAATTTGGATAACTGGTAATATTCCCTTTTAAATATTCAATTTTTTCTTTTTTACTACACTCAGCCATTTTTAAGGAGTTGGTATGTTCAACTATATTCAAAACAGTTTAGCTATTCATTTATTTCGTATTTTTATTGATCTAAATTCAATTTTATCAAATATTCTTATCTAAAAGAGAGTATTATCTCGTTTTTCTTATGAATTATGATTGCATGTGATTACTATCAAATTCAAAGTATCAATTGCTTTATTGCTTAGTTTATGCAACTCTCGATCTAGTAAGGAGAGTTTTCATTTGTATTTTTTTTTAGTACCTTAATAATGCTAATTAAACATTATTGAATTACTAGTACCTATTTATATATCATGAAATGTAATGAAATAATTATGAATACCTAATTTATTAATATAAATCTCAAGGTCTTTTTATTTAAAAAAAAAAACAACGCAACTGTGACAATTCTCTTAAACAGAGCAGGATATCACAGTACTAAATTTATGTATTAAGTATTATTCGATTCACTATCACTCTGTGATTCATTTTTTTTACTCATTCGCTCATTCTTCATCTAAGATACCTATGTAGTCTTTTCACGCACTAATTTCCATGCGGAAATGAGGTTAGTTTCTATATTAACATAAGCTGACAAGTTTTAGTATAATGTGCATCATGGTTTGTGTGTTAATTGTCAATTGCACAGGCCATTGCAGGACAATTTCAGAGTTTAAAGCACGAACGAAATGAGTGTTTTTAATGCTTGAGTGAGTAATAGACAATTCGCTCGAGTTGCACACAAAATATTTTTTACCATTTTGGGATTACCCCTTTCTTTGTACATGATTGTTCCTCACCACATGCTAAACAACTAATTGATAAATCAAGCGCGCCAAGTAAATTTTGCACAATCAATCACGAAGATACTAATAATCCTCAAATTGTAATAATAATAATTATCATAATTGTGAGACCTTTTTTCGGGTATAGACACCCTGATCAAAAACTTAGAACAAATGCTTACACTCTGGTAGACGTGAATGGGCAAGGCCCGAAGCTTTTTCTACTCTTACTAAGTATACTATATATACTTATAGTAATTGTAATAGTATATACTTTAATTTCCAACTTGTCTATGATGATATATTTTGTAAGATCATCTCCTGCTCTATAAAATATGTCATTAATTTATGTTTATAAAATATTTATTAACAATGTTTAAATAAAAAATAACTTAAAAAAAGTAAGTACATGTTGCTATGAGTTAATGGTTCCATAAGTATATTATTTCTAAAGAAAAGATTAATAGTAAATTCAAAATAAAAATGTCAAAATTTAAACAGCCCGGTATATTACCCTTAATACTGTTTTTAGCTCTATCTACCCAATATTAATTGAACTGAAAAATGGATCGATAAATCACGTGTGAAGTTCTCAAAACTGATGATAGAGCGCATTCTGTCATCACGTGAGAAGGTATGGTGAATTTGGGTGGTGTTAAGTGTTTTAACTTTTAATTATAATTAATTTGATGAACAGCTAATAAAACTAAACTTATAAGGTAAAATCTTAACATTAAAACAATCACAAATATTAATTTCTTATTTTAAAATATAAATCAGCTCAAAATCTAGAATAATTCGAATAACCCATATTCAAAAATGTAAAAAACAAAAACCTTATATTACAGCTGACTGAATTCAAAATTATAAAAATAATACTTCTTTTGTCTTATTAATGATTAATATGAAAAAATGTGTCAAAAAAATAATGTTTTTTAAAAGAAAATTCTATATTCATTATATTCTCATGGGTAATTTAATTTGTAGGCGTCCTCTTGCAGTAAAAACATACATTTCGTCACCTCAAGAACGTATCGCAATGTCAGAATATTGGCTTATTTCAGCTCCAGGCGATAAAACATGTCAACAAACATGGGAAACAATGAACAATATTACCAACAAACAAAATAATTTGTCTGTTAATTATAAATTCGCAATTCCTGATTTAAAGGTACTTCACAATTTTTCTTATAATAAATCAGTATGAAAATTTGTTGACAACCTTGCATTTCAAGGCTTCCAAGCATTTTTTTAATGCAACATAGTACTCATTGGGTTTAAGATAATCTGCTCAACTGAAATTTAAAAGAAGCTGAAACTGATTTTAATCTTTTTAAAAATTGTATCCGTTTTTCAATTCTAAATATCACATTTATAATTTTTAGAATACATATAGTTATTTTATAGTACAAAGCTCAATTAAGCCTATTTTTAGATTAATTGTAAAACTTTATAGTTATACTAACTAATTGTTTTTCTCGTCGGATTCTCTAAATTTAAGTTATATTGTAGCTTTTGAACTAATAGTCAATATTCGTAAAGTTTGATATTACGATGAATAGTTTCAATGCTATGAAATATGGATACTTATTCAGCTTCTCTTATTTGTATAATACATCAGATGTTTCAGGAATAATTACCTACATTTAAAGATTTAATATAGTTAATTTTGAGTTGAAAACAATTTTAAAAATTATTTTAAATCTAATTTCTTAAATAACAGTGGTTTAACACAGGATGTAATAATGTTTAATACAGGATATACAATTAGACATATAAATATATGCAAGTTTAATTTGGTAAATACAGTTCCGGAACTGTGTCAGGAAAGAAGTTCATGTGTTTTTCACAACGAACTGCAAGTATAATTTAAAATATGCGTCATCTAAACGACTTTTTAACGAAAAGCAGGACATCCCACGAAAGGTAAAAATTAGGTAATTTGTTTTCATGCAGACATTGGTGGATAAATGTTAATAATTATCAACTAACTCGAATATATAACAGTCCAGTGGTCTTAAGGAATCTCAGGATAGTAAAAGAATGATTTCAATTCGCCGATACCAGCCCGCGAATCTAAAATATATACACTCCGTCGATACCGGGGCGCTTAAAAAAGATACAGTATATTTTTCGTCACTTTAATGGCAAATATTCCATATATTTTTTTAGACGCATCGGTATCGGGGGACTATACGTATATTTCATATTCGGTATATTGCAATGACTCCATTTTCTTCGGTTTTAAATAAGAAACACTTTTTGACAAAAACTTTTGTCGAAATTGAAATCATTCATACTAACCATGATTCACTTAGATCTGCCAATCGTCCGCGGAGAGAACAAATAAATTTTTTTCACTCTCCATAGGGTGTTTTGCCTTTTGAACAAAAGTCGGTGGAATGAGTTGTAGGCAGTCATATTTAAATATAGATCTAAAGTCCACTGGAAAACACTCATTAGTTGATTTGTCTCAAAATTTTTGACTTTTTATTGTGCAGTCAACTGAAGATTTTCACCGTTTTACAGTGCCCCCTTTTAATTATCGGAAACAACTTTTATTATGGTATAAAAAATCAACATAATCTTATTTTGTTTTCTTTTGACTTGGATCGATTTTTTGTCTAATTGTGTGGTGTTATGCCAAAAAGAGCAAACTTACAAAACATAAATATGATTTTTTTCATCCACGGGATAGAAAATGTTATTGCCTCATCCCTGGCGAACCTTTATGTATCAACGTGCCATTTTTTCTAACGAAATGTTTAACGAGTGGTTATTGAGAAAATAATAGTAATACATATTATCAATTCAAAACTCCTAAAAAAAACAGCAATGTCTCAGTCATACGCATAATTTAAAATAACATTATTGTGACTTCTGTAGTTAGAAAGATTAGATGACAAATAACTTATATTAGGGTTGTAAGATGTTACTTTTAGCAGAATGCTTGCTGAACTAGAGTCATCTGTCAAACGGTTTCTAAACGAGTCTTTAATGTTATTCATCTCTGAAAAGAATGACTCGCAGGCATAGGTTGATGGGGATATGGGTAAAATAGCACGAGCTAGCTTTTTAAACAGTTAAATGTGTTTGATAACGAATTCCATGTTAACAAACTTTTGCTATTGGCATTTTTACTTATATTGCTTGTCAATCTTTCTGTTTCAACAAGGGTGGAAACAGCCACTCGCGTTCGATCGTAATATAATACTTCATAGTAAACTTTATGATCGGTGGCGTGCTCAAAATATTGTGTCGCATGCCATTGATTAAAGCCATATCTTTGAATCTTCCATTTATTACTAAGTAAAAGACATTTTACCATCACCCATTAATTTACTGTATGTATGGGCTGCCTTTTTTTTTTTTGTATAACACGATCCAATATTTTTAACTGTAATCTTCAAAAATGTTTGCAAAATATATTAATAATAAAAATTGTTCGAAAACGCTCTCCAAAATTTTGTTCAATAGCGCGATCATAGAAGTTTTTATTTATAACAATTTAATATTTATTCAAATAAAAACTTGTTAATTTTTGTGAATGACTTAATAAAGAAAATCACATTCTTAAAAATTTTGGATAATTTGTTGTGACTTATTAACCTGGTATATAAACTTGAGTGTGACTACGCTATCAGTTCAGTTTATCGTTCTGTTTTGGGTCAGTTATCTGGGCAGTTAAACTGAAAGTGTATAGACCGCTAAATAGTTTCATCGAGCTGAAATGTATATGTTGATGATATGCATCTGTGAATAGAGCGCTATCTATTAAGAAAACTTTCACTATGCGAACGACTTTCCTTTTGTAAAGTCGTAATCTGTATCAAAACAAAAGCATGAATTTACAAATACCTAAATTTTTTTATTATATGCATTTTTTGTAGATTGGTGTTTGTTTTGAAATCGAGTATACACATTGATTAAAAGATTGTTATCAATCGGCATTAATAGTTTCCGAAATTATAAAACTTTCAAGCAGAATTGATATTTATATTTTAACTATATCGATTTATTAATTATAATTTTATAAATTTAGGTCGGAACTTTGGATCAGTTAGTAGGATTGTCTGATGATTTAGGCAAACTCGACACATTCGTTGATCAGGTAACTCGTAAAGTTGCTACGTATCTGGGTGAAGTTTTGGAAGATCAACGTGATAAATTACATGAAAATCTCATGGCTAATAATAGTAAGTGTTAATAAAAATTTATTTTTTTAATATAATTTTATTAAATTTAAAAAAAATGAATATAATTGAATAAAATTTTTATGTTTAATGGAAATGAAATTTATATAATTAAGTTTTAAAAATACAAGCGCTGAAATATAGTAATTCGTGTATCGAATTATTGAACTCGTAAATAATTGAGTGCTACACGCTATAAATAATTGTGTAAATAAATTTTTCCACACCCCATCAAAATAAAATTATATTTTCATTTAGATGTTTTATAAATTAATAATTTTATTGTGTTTTAGCCTTGACACAGAAAATATTGATATTATTTAATTGTTTATGAAATTTTTAGTAATTCTCATTATTTTATTATGTTTAGCTTTTCAATATTTGAATATTGATATTTAAAAGTCGAATCAATGATGAATTCAAGCTGTTAAAATTTGGTTAGTTCTTAAGAATTGAACCGGATTTGATAATATTCTTTACAATATATTATTAGAGATCAAAAACTATGTTGATAAAAGGTCTACAGATAAGTTACTTTAATTTCACAAAAAGTCATCGCCTCCGTTTTAGAATCAAATTTACATAAAACTTAAGATCTTGGCATTCTGACTGATAATAAGAAAGTTTTATAACAGTATCTGTGCGAAGTAAATGAAAATTTTCCTTTTTTTTTAAATAAAATCGTGGAAGCGATCTGAAGTGAAGGAAGAATATAATATTTTTGCTTAAAATAGGTGACAGCAGGCGGTGTACAATTTCTTCTTAACACGTGGTTTCTTTTTTGAAGTCTCGAAATGTTTCAGAATATTTTAGAATAAAGCGTGTGGTGAAAAATTTCTTCTTAATACATTGATTTCTTGCGAGAAGCCTCGAAATGTTTCAGAATATTTTAGAATAGATTCATAGATACGAAATATACCGGTGGGTGGTGAAATTGTACGAAGAATATGAATTAAAATTGATAGATTAAGCTAGAACTTTAGACTAAAAATTTATTTGCATTTTACATTAATTATTTTAAGTCCTACTATTATTGCTACATACCCAAAAAATTCAAATTTTAAAATATTTTTGATTTATAATATTATATTGTAGAGAAATTTTTATTCTGAAATACTATCAAACTCGATTTTCTTTTTAAAGGTGTAGGTTTTCTAAGTGAAGGTGAAGAAGTAAAATCATTGATTTGACAAATACTAACAATATCATAGAAGATATTGTAGACTAAATTTTTATTTAGATAATTTTTTTTTAAATATAGTTCTGTGGTTATAATTTAAATTATAAAAAAATTAAATTACTACCCGCTAAGCTTTTTATTTTTTTAATTTTTATAGCTTTATGTTCATTTAAAATCTCAATCCGATGTTGCTTTTATGTTTGAAGTAATTGTTTGATGTTTTTTATTCAATTATTAAAAAGAGTGTATTTACATTTTATAACTAAAAAATCTTTTTATGACTAAAAAATTTAAAATTGATCAATTTAATTTGATAAAAATTTGGGCTAATATCTCAAAAGCCTATTAATTAACATTTGATACGCTGTAAAATCAATACAGATTAATAGAAATTCCACATAAACTAAGTTTGACTTTTGAATTTTTTTAATGGAAAATTCTGGAGAATTTGAAATAAACCAAACATGAGTATTTTGATAGTTTTGAAACTAGGATTATGGAGTTCGCACTAGTTTGATCTGAAAATATTGTTTTTACGAAATAAATATCTTTAGTAATAGGGAATATTCATGAAATTTAAATTTGGTTAAAATATTTTTCTTCCGTAACTTTAATGACTTTTCACATTTCAACTAAACCATTATTTTAGTAATTAATATCTGTTTAATTACTTAAAAATAATTAATAAAAGTACAAATTCAGTGAGGGCATTTAAAAATTTCTAAAACGGATATTCAAATTTTTATACGAACGTAACATCAAAGTACGGGCTTGTCAAATTTGTTGACATACTGTATGATATTAATTACTTACGTTTTATATGGTATTTCAATTAAATTATACTATTCTACGTCTTTTTATTAGAAAACTTAATAATAATGTGTGTAAATTCTATGTTGCAAATTCATTTTTTTAAAGTGTAAATTATACATTGAACTGTCAAGATTTGACAGTTCACGTACTTTTACGTCATCAACAGAGAGCGCCAAAAAACTGCGTTAAATAGCTCAAATATTATACTGTATTTTAAATATTTTTTTTACACTTATATACAGCATTTTTAAACAATATTTATATTTTTTACTCTGTTATAACGGTGTAAACTATGAATTAAAAATATAAAAAAATGTTTTTATGGACTTAACTATAACGGTCGAACTACCTTAATGTCAATTTTCTATGAAAATGGCTAAGTACAAAATTTCATGTAACAAAAATAAATAAATTTTCACAATTCGTCATGAAGATGTGATAAGATAAAATTAAAAATCGACCTTGAAAATGTAAATGCACTCTCAAATATTAATAACAATTTAAATATTAAATTCAAATGTTAAATTTTCATTTAACATTTTTATTTCTAAAATTACTTCAGACAAAATAATTCTTGAAATAGTTAGGTTACATTCAAGAAGTAATATTAATGTTTTTAAATATATGGGGTTTAGAAAAAGCAAAAAAAGATATCAAAAAAATTTCAGCTGTAATAAATATGCTTATTGAAATATCAATCTTATTTAAAAATGTATAAATTCAAAAAAATTGAGTTCTGAGTTTAGAAATACCTTCAAGGAACACAGACAAAGATCTGTCGCAATGGATAATGACTATTTGATCAATTAATTGTTTTAAAGATTGTAGCTCGGGATTGTAACTATCAGCTTTCAAAAAAACGATGCTGATAGTGTGTGCTTTACATGCAGTATCATTTATAAATTGTAATGGAGCAAATGCTATGCTGTACAAAAATATAGCATTCTTCGCAGCTTCGTTAAATAATATCCGTTTCGGCAGATCCTACTTTGTATTCCTTGGTTTTGAATAAATGTAAAGGTAATTTATGACTCCTATGTAAATAACAATCTTTGACTTTTCTATCTACTGATTAATGACAACGGGAAAAAGTTTAGTTTCCACAGTTCTCAGAACTCAATATTTTAGGGTGAATTAACATGATGATTATAGAAAAGCAGTAAATTTTATAACCAATCGGATTTCAAGAATTTTAATGTGTTACCTTTCCTGCAATTTGATTAGCTATTAAATTAACTACTTTTCTGCTAATCATTATTTAAATTCTTCCTTAAGTTTACAATTTTTGTTTCTATTATTTATATTATAAACTGACAGTGATATTATTTTCTCGAATTATGTAAGATGTTTGTCATGCTCTTTTAGTAAAATTGTTCTTTCTGTCAAAAAGATATTCTTTTATTGAAATACATTCGCTTAAAATAGTCTTATTTGTATAAAATAATAAATCTAACTGAACTGAAGCCTTTCTAGAAAGCTGATTTCAAGTGATATTCCTTTAATGATTTATGTTCGCTAAGAAGGGCTAAGTTTTAAGACATTCATTTTTATAATACTACATTCTTTGCTATACGCGTTGTGTAATATAAGATCAAATAACGTAATAAAAAATCCAATATTTTTATGAATTCTGTTTAAATGATGTTAAAATTAAGTTGAGAAAGCGTCTAAGTCCCCCATTGATACCCGACATTAACTAATATGATTAAACCATCGATTGATGTAAATATTTAGATAGAACGTGTCCATCAACTTGATGTAAATGTCATCCATAAATTCGAACATTCTAAAAAAATTGTTAGTTTGTGAAATATATTAACGTTTAAGATATTCTTAGTCGTACAGAATAATTATGCATTCACTCAGAAATATAGTACCAGAAAAATGATATTCCTTTGAACTTTTCTTGAGGCTTCAGCTTTGAATCCATTCATATCGCTAAAAACTACCTAAAGTTGTTTGAAATAAAAATTTACTCTAAGGATTGTTCTAACAAAATTGATCGGGTTGAAATATTCATTAACTTTTCAAATCTTCCAATAAGTGACTAACTGAGTCTAAGAATATTAAGTTTAAGAAAATATCATTAAGAATTTTATACCACTTACTCTGAAGCGAATGTGAACCCAGAAAGAGGATACATTTTTTAAGAAATAAACAATTCGATTATGAGAGCATGACGTATTAGTTTAGTCTGTAGAACTTAAAATTGATTAAAATTAAAAGATCGTTTCATATTTTGAATGTTGGTAAATTATCTAAGTAAAATTCTGGTAGAAAATTAAGGTACTTGCAGGCGAAAAATGAGGCGTCTTTTTCTAAGAAGAAGAAGTATAGACTTCTAACATTTCGTCTTATATCTGCTGTTCTGGTATAGTTTTTGTTATTCAGTCCTTTATAGACCGAAGTCGCTAAATGCTTCTGTTTACTTGCAGCTATAGACCACAAGCCTGCTGAAATTTTTCGGGTGAAATGACTCACCAGGAAACATGGTTAGTAATCACCAACGCCGTTCATATTTGCTGGTGCAGGGGGACACCAATGATTGTGATATTCATATTCTCACCTGTACTCATCTGTACCGCACAAATATAATAAGAAATAATAGCTAAGATTTTGAAATTCTGTGAAATTTATTCTGGAAATATTAGCTTCAACGAATATTAGTAGATCGTTAATAACTCGAAAAGTTACAAACCGATCTTGTTAAGATTATACGGATATCTTTTAGCAAACCGATCTTGCTAACATTATCAGGATGTCCTTGCGTTTCTCTTAGCCCTTACTTGTCAAAATTTTAAAAATCTAGGTATCAGTTGTTTATTTAATAGTATGGCAATAAAGTTATTTTTGAATTTTAAACATCGGTTGCAAATAAACAGAACCATTTAGCGAATTCATTATGGTCTTATTTATGAGAATACATTCAGCGACAAACAACCTTCTTTATAGCAAAAAAAAAAATTAAAATTAAAAGAACGGAAATATAAGGCAAAGTTTTAAACGATGTCATGTTTCTTCAACAATAGCCATTCCCTAAAAAGATGCTATTTTTTCTGCAAAAAGATAATTTATCGACATTTAAGGTTTGAATTAATGACCTTTTATTTATATTTATATTCCACAGATTGGACTATATTTTCAATTTATTTATATTAAAAAAAAACAAAAAAACAAAAGCACCATTTAAAAAAAATTAAAAAAACAAAACACAAATTAAAACAACAAATTAACAAATTACACATTCACTTATGCTAGAGCTAGCTGAATAATTGATATAGTTTGATTAATGAATGATATATAAAAATCAATTGAGTTTAAATTTTTCTTGTAGATCGTAGATGAATCGTAGAACGTTGATAATAACATTTGTTGTAGACTGTTTATTCGACATTCAACTTTAATGATATTTTTGCATCCATCTTGTTCTTTGTATCAATTGAATGTTGTGTTCTTTATTTTTGCTTAGATCGCTTACAATAAAAATCGTCGCTGTTTGGATTAAAGTTACCCAAAGATTCATATATGAAAGTCTAATAACAATTATTTTGAAAGGGGTACCAAATTTTCAAGCATTTTGCCTTTGAATTTTTTAGATAAATATGTGATTTAATTTATAATTTATTAGTATGCTTAGCTTAACAACGTTTCCTCGGCGAAAATTTTCGTTAATGGGGCGTTATCTTTCACGGGACACAAACAATTTTTAATTTCGTGTGCATGTTTAAAATTTATCCAAAAATCATTTGGTCCAGAAATAATAGGCATTGGAAGAACGTGGTGTTCATTGTCCGGCTCAAAAATAGGTCTTTTTTTCTCTGATGTCAATTTCTATATATCTTTCGTTAAAATTTGAAAATGTGCGAGAATAGATTACAGGATCTGAAATAAAAATTAAATTGATTGATAAACATGAAAGATATAAGAAATTAAATAATTTTTTTCTATCTTTTTCTTGCAAAACGACTTTTGATATGTAGTTTCCATTGCAGACGCAAGCTATTTTTACATTTAAATCCTTCATATTTTCGTAGTTTTTGATGTTATCCAAAAATTGTTTTTGATAAAAAAATTTTAGAACAAAGGCCTATTACATAAGTGTTTAAGCGACACAATATTTTAGAGCTATATTTTTATAATTGATATAATATGCAGACACAGGTACAGGGAATGTTATATTTTAAATAATAGTCCCGAAAAAGGCTACGCGAACTTCAACCCACGGTGATTTCTAAAAAGGATATAAATTTTTTTAAGGAATACATGCAGCGATTTTTCCAGATTATACTTTTTATTTAAGAAAAAGCGTGTTATCGTTGTAAACAATGCATGTTTAATTCGATGGTCGTGTGGCTCTAGTTTTAATCCAACACATTACGATTTTGCCAAATAATATAAGCGATCTAACAATTTCCACTTGTATTGTTACAATTCCTATTTCTTCTAAGTCTTCGTCTAAATTTGGCTGTTGGCACCCATCGTACGCTAGCTGGCTGTTGTGCACGCTAAATTATTCGTCCGTTGTGGAAAACTCACTCACTATTTTGTTTCTCTTTTATCTTAATTTTTTTCATTGTGTAATTATTACTCAAAAAAGGATTGGCTAACTGAAAATTTAAATTAAGCGCTTTTTTAATTAAAAAAAATTATTTTGCACTTAATATTTCTAGCAAAAAATATGGGACTTGAGGAAAAATAGAAAAAAATTAGCAGGTGATAAAACAGAATAAGAAAAAGAAAGTTAATGTTTGAAAGAATAGACACATTTAAGTAACTGTCAAAGCTAATAAACTGAACATGACCTAGCTTATAATTTACGTTTGTATCCCTGAAACGCAGCCAATATTAAACCAAAATATAAAAAGATAGTATGAACCAGGATCGAACAGTATTTAGTTTGGTAAAGTTCGCATTATTGTCACTACAAACTACAATATTCGATCGTTCAAATTTTTATTGTCATATCTGAAAGCAAAAGGAAATGAAATTTGACGGAAAAGGATAAATTGTTTTTAGAGAAAATTCTAATATAATTGATTCTAATGTTACATAAATCGGGTGATAAGCGAATAAAGCCGTGTCGTATCTTGGTTCATTTTAACTTTTCTTTATATTTTGATATGGTTGATCCGAATTTGATTAATAAATAATTTTTTCATTATTTCTAGAATCTTATCTCAATAACAAAGCATTCTGGAGGACGTTCTTTCTCTTATTTTGTTGACTATATAACACTTTTATTTTTTCACTATTTTTTCTGTACACCCTATATATGGGGGATGTTTTTGGGTGTTCAAAAGTTTATTTGTTGAATATAAAAAATTATGTTCGATCTTGAATAATTGATGATAAATAAATATACAACGGTTTAAAATATTCTTTTGAGTGGAGTTTAAACATGGGATGTACTTGCGTGCTCTGATCACTCCTATAGTTCACATTATTGATTATATTTGATTAAGAAACGAAATCAATTGTCTATTTTAGCACACACACAAAAAACGTTTGAATGGAATCATCAATGAAAAAATCTTGCGGTATAGCGATTTTCTAAATCGACATTGACAAATGTCACTGAAAAACTGCAACCAATTTACGGAAAAGTTTGTATTAAATAAAACAAAATTTTGAGTTAAAATCTTTTATTATAGCTATCGAGTGATTAATAAAAATAAGCAGTGATCAGGGTACTTGGACCTAAATTTGATTATAACGACAACTGTTTCCCAAAAATAGAAGGCTTTCTTCTGTGACGACTTTGAAAAACAAATATTTAAGATGTATGAACTGTTCTCAGTAAGAAATTGTTGACAGAATTCTTGAATTAGGTGTATTATTCAAGTTTACTACGGGTCTTTCCCTGTTGAAGAATAATTATTGTGAGCAATTACTTTTTCGTGACTATTTTTGCCAATGCATTCTCCTACTCCGGTTTATTATTTTGCCTTCAAAATCATGGTCTTGTATTATCGTCTCGTGAGGACTGGAATCCAGATACTAGCCAATTTTCCTCACCTTCTCCAACCTCATCTATTTATGTATGGGTCAAGGGCTGAAGATTCATTTAAAGCAGGTGCTCATGGTTTTAGAATAAAGGAAGCGATTTTAGTTGGTCGTTTTCCTAGCAGAAATCTGTTCACTATTAAATCCCAATTTCTAAACTCTAAAGATACGATTAGCTTGTAATTGCTCATTTTTTCTCCCTTATTTTTTAAAATTGTAATACTTTAACGGTTTTGTGCTTAGAAATTTTAATAATATTCCTAGTTGAGAGATAATTCTGTCAGAAATAAACTTTCCCAAACCTGTTGCAAGCTAAATAACCTGCGAAATAATTGGGTTATTTGGATTGATACTATTTGACACCCAATTGATGCCATATTTATTTCGAAAATAAATTACTATGGTGTCTATTGAGACTGGGAACATTGAATGCATTAGTAATAAAAGATGTTTTCAAAATAAATACCCAAGTAATTTCCTTATTAGTAATAATAAATAGGTAATGCATGCTTTAATGGTTTGATAGATTATTTTTGTTCTGGGGTAATACTAAATTAGAAATATCTTCCATTGAATCAGTATTATTTTGTAGTTTATCTCCATTTAAACTTTTTTAGAATATTATTTTTAGTTAATTCTCTAAAATTTGTTGGTGTATTATGGTACTTACTATTAAACGTTTAAGACAATATATTGTTTTAGGAAGAAGTTAAAACCTACTATTATTTATATTACGAATTAATATTTGCACGTTTAACAAATGTAGTTAAAACTTAAAGAGTGTCTATTTACACACTAACATGAGCAAGAAATTTCAATAATTATTTACACGTTAATATTTTTAGGCTATATTTTTTTTTTCTTGAACTAGCTTACGGTTTAAAGATTTTGCCAAACAGGTTAATGTTACTTTCAGCTCTAAAACACTAGAGACACGAAAATCGTGTATATCAAAAACTGCCAAATTTTCGTCCTGAACTAGCCACAACTAAATAGCGGAAAAGGTTTCGAAATAATTTTTTCTTCACCCTTGAAAATTCAAAATAGTGTGTATTAAGAAAAATTTTTTGAAAGTTAGGAAATAATTCAATAACTTTTATACGAATACGGTGGTTTAAGAATCTAGTAACTTTAGTTACACGTCGGCTTTCATCTCTAATCTCTTACAAATATTTAGCCTAATGATCAAACTACTTACATAAGAGGGGCCGTAAGATTTATACCTCAGAATCCAGGGTCAATCTATGAATCATAAAAACTGTTCGACTACCTTGTTTAAAGCTTACTTAAAAAAGTTAAAAATAAAAATTAGGAGTAGGACCTATCTTGTAAACCGTTCGAGATACAACAAAAGTTTAAACGTAACAAATGTTCCTTGTAAAAAAGACTACACTTAAGAAGAAAACAATTTTTAGAATATTGCTAATTTGTCAAAAATAAAAATAAAAATTAACGTGAAAATAATTTTTGAAATAATTTATTTGGCGTGTAAAATTCTCAATAGTTCAAAAAATCAAAAGATCCTAAAAATAAAATCGTTAATTAAGTTAGTCATTCCATCCATTTTGGATTGTAATTGTATGTTCTCCGTTTCACTTTGTTTCATATCATAATATCTTTTATGATTTCACATGACATTCATAGTTGTTTGTGAATATTTTATTTTTCAAACTTTTATGTTTAAAATCTGTTCATTGTAATTTAAAAATTGATAATTATACTTTCTTTTACTGAAAAGCTACAAGTTTCAAATTTTTATTAACAGGAAATATTTGATTGTTTATTAATATAATAATCAAAAACAAATTATTTATTATTGAACTATGTGAACCGATGAAAGTAATTTGAAGCAAAACCCGACCACTGAATATTGATGAGAAATTATCGGCCAAGATACGATTATCGTTCTTAGGAAGCAAACTATATATATTTCATTATGCTTGATTTAAAGTTACAAAAATGTATTGTTTGTATTATAATAATTGACATATTTAGAAATCGAAAATTTAGCTTTCAAATTTTTGCAAAATCAACATTCCGCTCTACTGATCAAGTTAGAAAGTACGGTCATTATGAATGTTATATATCTGACGTAGGAATATAGGTAGCCATAACAAGATACTATGTATAATGAGCCAAGATATGACAAAAAAAGGATTATGTGGACATAAGCTATTTACTTACTTCGGGCTGAGAGTCAAATGATCACCCTCACGGAAAAAACTGCTTGATGCTTAATGTGCAGTACTATGACTTACTAAGCCATCCAGAATTTCGAAATTAAATCCATTTCAGCGTATTTAAATAAAATGAACGAGGATATCGAAATGCAGCTTGTATATATAGTCCCTGTGTTTTTAAAGTTAAAATTTATAACTAGACATTAAAATTATAAGGACAATAGAAAATTTAAATTATACCTACATAGATTTATGATCTGTAATTTGTCAGCATATTGAGCGATCGAATTTTTGATCTAAGTGCTTTTATCGAGTAAACGTACCCAATGGCATTCTTCTATTCACATTGCTCGATAATAAATAATTTCGTAATGGTTATAACTAATATCGCTATAATATTTGAAAACGAAACACAATAGATTTAGATATCATAATTAAAAACGTTGTCATTAAATGTTTAATTATCTTTGCTTTAGACCAAAATTCCGAAACTAATCTTCGAAATTCAATTCACAAATAGTCCCGAAGATTATTCGAATGGCAGATTTAAGAAGATGGTTTAAAATAGTAATTAATACTTAATTTTCAAAAAAGTATTACTTGTTAATAAATATTTGAAACGGAGACTAGATGCATATTAAATCTTTATCCAAAAATGTAATTTACAGACCCAAGTAAAAAAAATTCCCATTTCTGAATTATGGTATTATTAAAAAAAAAATTCCAGGTTTTATGTAGAAAAAAAATTAACAGGTTGATAGATTAGTATAAAGTTTCTTCTTACCAGCATGGAATTTGTGCCTTTGTTTGTTTGAATTTTAAAAGTAAGAGATTACGTAATGGAACAGATAATAGATATATGAAAAAATACAAACAACTGTTTTGAGTTCGAACATTGAACTTCTCGTAACCAGGCGATTCAAATAATTTGTGTGTATTTTTCATATTCCTACTTTTTTTTAAATTTATTCAAATATACCTGTTTAATTAATTGTGTACTATGCTGTTTTCAATAAATTAGCTATTAGTACAGTAAAGATGTTAAAAAAATCGGTTAATTAAGGAAAATGAAAAAATACGATCACTTTTTGTTAAAATCTGTTGGATTTTTAGGGGTCAAATATAATTCGTTAACTATGAGTTAATTGCGAAAATGTTTCTAATTGTTAATAATCAATAAATTGTTAATTAAATGAAACGTTCCATGTAAAAGTTGACTTAAAAAATTAATAAATAGACAAGTTGTTATACGTATATGTTATACATGTATAATAGTTTTTATATTATTTGACAAACACTTTTACATTTACGTAATACAAGTTGCCTATTTATTAATTTTTTAACTTTTACATGGGCCACTTCATTTAGTTAAAAATTTATTGTACAAATAGAAACCTTTTCGGAACTAACTCATGGTTTACGAAATATATTTGACACCTAAGAAACACATTCTACCAGGTTTTAGCAAAAAGTGAGCAGTTTATTTTAATTTCCTTAATCTATTGCATATGTTAACCATACTGATAAAAGTATCAGCTGATATTCGAGTTCTACACGAATAAATATTGATAACATTTCCTAAAAAATATACCTTAATGTATTTTATAAAAATTTGTTACTTTTTGTAGACTTAAAATAACTTTAAAATGACATTCAAACTATGCTCAGTTATAACAACTTCCGATGAATGATGCAGTACCTTTTACTTAGCAAGCATGTGTCATATGCTTAAAAAAGGATTTGAAATATCATTTTATAAAAGGAGTTTTATGCAAAAGTTAGCTAATTGCTACAACTTTACTATCCATATGCCAGTATTAGTCGTGATTTTCATGGTTTTTTCATATGCAACCATTTTTAAACCATAAAGCTTTATTAAAATTTGAAAAGTGCGAGATTTAATGCTGGTACTAGAAACTTATTAGTAATCTTAATAACTGTCTCACTATTTATACACTCGGAAAGCAAGAAATTTGATTTCTAAAATTATTCGATACTTACGGAAAATAATTTAATTAAATAAAAATTTGAATTAATTGTAAAAAAAGAAGAACAATTTGGATAATACATTTCCGAGCATTATTGAAAAATGAATAAACCGTTTCAAGGATTACAGATTTACTATTAACGTTAGCTATAGAGTTGTTGCAATTTAAATATTTTAATTTTTCGTTGAATAGAGAAGTATACAAAATGTTTTGTAAATAATTTAAAATACAACATCAATGAGTGTGATAGAGTACATATATATTAAGCAATGTGTATAAGAAAGATATTGTTAGATCTCTCCTCGCATGCTTGTGTTTTTATAATTGTGCTGCTATTATTTCCAAGCGTGCAAGCAGACATCTGATAGTGTCTTATACACATTGCTCAATGTATATTTACTCTCCCACACTCATTGATGCTGCATTAGAAATGATTTACAAAACACTTGAATTTATATATTTTTCTACTAACTTATTATTTAAAGTAATAATAAAATGTTGCAATTCTAACACAGGCAGGGATAAGCCTTTTAACAGTATTTACAGTCTAATATTTAAGCAGGAACAGTTTGTAAATTTCATCAACAGCAAACAAAGTTATCCGAAATTCATTATTTTAACTTTTTAATAAACTTGATGGTCGAAGAACCAATCAAATTTTACTAACCTCCATAAATATCCAAAAAATTTAATGAACCAATTTTTGATATGTGGGTGTATTTTGATTTTCTTTGACTTTGTTATTTTCTTTTCATTCTAACTAAGTGAGTGTTCCAAATATTGATATCAATGATTGATATTGAACCTTGTATTAAGTAAGAATGCATGCGCCTAATAAAAAGCCTAAAGTATATTGTAAAAATAAATTGAATTGAAATAGAAAAAAAGAACAAAAGTGAGTTACCATAACACAAACGCTATTTATTTATTTATTTTATTTCAGTAGCTTTTTTAATAAAATTATAATTTAAATTTGATTGGAGAATTAGCTCAGCTCCTAGAAAACTAAAGCTTTTACTTTTAAGTTGTACATTCAATTAAATAAAAAGAAGTAGAAATATATTTATTATTAAAATTATAATTTTATATAAAAGTATAGTAAGAATAAAAAAAGTGGTGTTCACCAGATTGCTCAGTAGATGAGTCAGACGAGGGCGTTGAAGATTTAAATGTAACGACAACAATCCGACGCTGCAGTTGTTCAACTGACGAAGCGCCATGTCCATTACGATCACATTCACATTCACAGTACAACAGCCATTCGGAGTGTAGTGCGGCGTCGGTTGCCTCATCACCAATTAGCTGTTGCAGTGGGGGACATGAGTCGCCCTCTGAACATGCTACTCATAAATCGCGCTCTCGTTCATCACATGAGCCACACACCAGTGGTGGTGATTCTGATGATATTGAATCTAATGAAATGTTACCCACTTCTGAAAATTACTGTCCAATTATGGCCCCAGGTCAGTGTGCTGCTGTCTGCTCTGTCATGGCACACACGCCTGTGTTGGCTTTTTCTATTTTTATTTTTCTAAATAAACCGTACATTTTTGATTTTAAGTGATGTTTGCACTTTTTAGCCAGAGCTAGCTTTTGTCACAAGCAAAATAGATAATTGATGTGCCGACGGCCATTGCTTTCAGTTGTTATTTACCCTTATGCAAATTTCTTTATTCGTCTGTTTAGTTGCAAACTATTATATTTTTATTTTACATACATTTAGTTGTTATATTTTTTGTAGCAAACGATGACACTGTAGATTGAGTATTTTAAATGTTCATTTTTGGTTATAAATTTTGAAAGATCTTAGATGAAATTTATTACTGGAACTTACATTTTTAATACTTGATCACGAACACACCAAATACTTGTAGATTTATTTTATGAACAAATCAATTTTAATTGGGTATTTAACTGGATTTGAGCCATCAGCGGAATACAATAATTATCGCATTACATATGCTGAATAAAGCTGTATGAGTGCGGAGGCATTTCTCGTCACTGTTCCCATTTGTGAGATAAAGCTCTCTATAGTAACACAAATCTGCCGAAGAGAAATGAATTAATTATTTTCTTCTCGGTAGCAATGCAGGTATATCTGAATTGTCGACGAAAATTAAACCAAATATAAATATTTCCTGTTCTTATATAAATAAGAATATTGTTAAAGCTATTTAAATATTGAAAAAGCTGATGTAAAGATTGGTTTTTTGAAGAAAAAAACGAATCTTAGCAGGCGAATTGGTTGAACGTAATCTTTCTGGTTCTCACATCGAACGATATCTATATTATTATATTTGTTTATAATCATATTAAAATTGCTGATCGATTTCGATGCAAGATTGATTATGAATTAAATATATTCATGTAAGTGTGTACTAACATTGTAAATTTTTCAATCTAGCTAATCGATCAGTGCAAGATTTTTTTATATACTTTTATTCTAAGTAACGGCTGAGTGCATGCAAAAAGGCTAAATGTTAATACGATTAAATGTTATTACTGTATAATACGATTTCTGTCATTATTATTGCCGTCCAGCCTGGGGTATACTAAGCAACGTACTGATGACCTACACTAAAAAAATTGTAAAACTTATCGCTTTACATATGGCGACAATTAAGTAGCTATTCAAGGCAATTATTATTTGAATTTGAACCCCCGCGGATCTTTAGAGCGCTTTACCTCACAAAGTGAGGTTCATGTGATATTTATAACCTATATTTCATTGCATTTGGTCTCCATACAATTAATTGTGAGGAATATTCACGAAAAATTTTCAAAACTGATACTTATCTATTTTTTAAAATATTTTTTAATATTTTGCTTAATTTTCTTTAACTGTTCGAACAAACTTGTACCAAAACTAAACTACATTGATATTTCCCACTACAAGTTTTTTTTGTTTGTTAGCAGTTTCTAATTTTTGCAAATAGTAAATTTGTATGATTAATGTTTTTTTCCACTTTCCTTTTACCACGTCATATCTAAAGAAAACATTTTTTTAATGACGTTTTCTCCTATTATATAGAACATCATTTTTAATTAAAGTAACCGCATAAAATTTCGGATTCATATACTAATACGGATATAAAATCAATTCGTCTTGAATAAAACACTGCACATCGAATTTCATCTCATTTAACAATGATTTAGTCATATTTTCCTCGAAAATATAGCACTGTTTCGTTTTATGATCCTTAAAACACGATTTATGAGGTTTTGAGGATTTGTTTCTGTTTATTTCAAATGATCTTAAATTGCGCATGTAGTCTTGTATATAAGACGGATTGATATTATTAAAACGGTGATAAATTTCCTCAATTGAGGGGGGGAAGGTATTTTCAGAGGGAAAACCAACTGTTTAGAGATTTTTATGGCCATGCTGTACAACCTCTCTATATTGTGCTTAAGAGTTAAAAGTCAGTATGTAGGTTCAGTTAATGTTAAAGATGCAGTTAATGGTGCTTTTGTTGGTACCAACTTCCCATTCCATTCTCCCCTTTTTTATAACACAAAATCAAGGATTTAGTCGTGGTTTTTATGTTTTTAAGGCTTTAGACTCCCCACAGACTTTCCGATCTAAGCTAGATGATTCAAAATTAGTATGTAAGTTGTATTGGTGCGAAGGGTGTACATTTAAGGGGTAGACACTTCTCAGTCTCTCAACCCCTCTTTTCATACCACAAAATTCTATTTTTAAAGAAGTTTAGTTTGAAGACATTTCATGTTTTTGATAAATTAAATAATCCCATTTCAATAAAAACCAATTTAATAGTAAGAAACATTAAATGTTGAAGGGAAATATGACTTTAGCGACGGAGGTCTGTTACTCACGAATTTTTTAACATTTATACTACGGGTAAAGCGTATTCTTGTCTACTAAGAATACAACTCATGAATTAGGTACAGCGATAAAAAACAATGTTGCTTCAATTAATTTTCTGTTCATTAAATAGCTTTGTTGAACCACACTAATAAACAATTTATTAGTTAAATATCCAATTATATTTTAATTAAATTCAAGTGTATCAATTAAAGTCTACAACTATTTTTATATTAGTTTTTATAATTTCCAGTGATAAATTATTAATTTTTTTCATTTACAAATATATACTGAGTTTAAGGACATATGATGTTGATGAGTATAAATACAAAAGTAGGCGATAATAAAATGATCGCTTCCTTTTTCTTGTTTATATCTACTTTTCATGCTTTTTGTATGGCGTCAAACTGACAAAATAGTCAACTTGTCACCAAAGGTTGTGCAAACGTCATTTTTCAATACATTTTATATATATGTATTTAAAAATTCCCATTGCGCAAACCTTGGCTACAAATTGGCGATTTTTTAAATTTGACGCCACACTAATCACATGACTGGAAATATCATATGATTATATGCAGTATATTAATTTATTGGCTATTTAATAATAATTTTAATTTATGTTTAGTAAGCAGCAACCGCTACATTTTGAATCAATCTGTAAACACATATTTATTTGATTTGATATGTTTTAATAAATTAAAAACTTACACACAAGCACAACAACGTACAATACATACCATTATAACGTAATATTTAAAATATTTAATTATTAATTGTGTACTTTATTGAAAAAAAAAACCCTTTAATTGAATTTTGATCAACATTTACTTTTTTTTTTATTTAATTCCAAATCTATATACTCCAAATGTAATTATTGTAACCACAAAATGTTGTTTTTTTTGATGATTATTCAATGTGAATTTTTATTATGATTTGTATTCAATGTTTAAAATACATTAATTTATACCTAATTGTATTCATTTTCTTCGTATATTTGTATTTGTTTATTACAATTCTTAATTCAATATTATTATTAATTTATAGAATCATTATTTCGATTATATAATAATTTTGTAATTGTATGTATATCGAGTATGTATTTATATAATTATGACATTAATTTTTACATGATCCGTATTTCTGTCATTTAAAATGCATATTATTCTAATACTGTATAGATTGGATCGTTATTCATTGATTAACTGCACTGCTGAACATATTTAAAAACGATATTTTTCTCTGTTTCAGAAAGTCTACTTGGAAAAAACCTGAAAGAAATTACTGTACTCTCGAATAAAGGATTCTGCAATGATTGATAATTAGATCACTTCAAAATTTTCATTTTTTATTACGGAAAAACAAATAAAAATAAAGCGTATCTTGCATTTATGATGCATTCTAAAAGTCATCGAGTTGCTCGACTTATATTATTTACAAATATCGGCCCATACCATAATTGATTTACCAGTATCCTCCCCTCTTGCATCTATAATACATTCTAGAAGTCAACGAGTTGCTCGACTTACATTATATACAAACACCGATGATGTAGCACTGTGAATATTTTTCATCGAGTCTTTTCCATACCTTCACTCGTGCATCATCTGGGCATAACCCAAATCTTGACTAATCTGTGAAAAGTACACGAGGCAAAATCTTGATTCGTCTGTGGAAATTAATCGTTGTCTGTCGGGACGGTTTTCGCGATGATTGCGGGGCAAATATAGTTCGAGCACCACGATGACTTTGGGTCGTGGTGCTTGATTGGACCTTTTGCAGCTGTGTGAGCTTCGTTTTATTGTTTTTGAACTAACATTTACGTCCCGAATTAATACCGACTAAAAAATAAGGTTAAAAATTGCGTTATTGGAAGAATGGGATAAGATGCCTCATAAAGTCATTGACAATTTAGTTAGAACCATGCCAAGAATGCGTCATTAAACAAGAGGGGAGAATACGCAATTTAAAAAATTTTTCTACCTAAAAAATTATTACGCCCAAAGTTGTTAAAATTTTTATTCGTTATACTTTTTTGTAAGCAATTTTATTTTTGTTTTTACGTTATAAAAAATGAAAATTTTTAAGTTTTCTAATTAGCTTACATTGCAGAATCCTTTATTCGAGCCTTCTTTCCCAGGCAGACTTTCTGATACAGAGAAAAATGTTGTTTTTTAAGTTTTTCTTTAAATATGTTCAACAGTGTATTATAACGATTGAAATAACACAGTTATCTCGAATCTAATTCAAGAAGAGAATGATTTTAAGTTGTCTGTATGTATTTTTTAGGGTTTTAAATGTTATATTATAACTAATACACGGGATATGACTTAATGATTACTTAACTATTTTACTTATGTTTATTTTCAATGCATTATAGATAAGTCAGGATTTTACGAAATATATAAACCCCAGAGTCAATTAAAATTATCGTTCTACTTAACAGAAAGAAATCACAGAAAAAAGAGTATATAAAAAAACAATAAAACAGATTCCAAAGTCTAAAACAAAAGATATAAGATTAATTAGCTCTCCTACGCTTTCATTTTTTTGGTAGTGAGGGTAACTTACTTTAAGGTTTAGGGCTAAATATCTATCGACTTTAAACACAATATATTATCGATAATAATAAATTAACAATTTATTATAGAATATATTGTTAATTTCTTACTTTTTATATTTTTTCCAAACCAAAAATAACAACAGATAAAATTTCTCGTATTTTATGTGGAATCCTTTAGCAACGAATTGGCGTGGTTTACACCTTAAGAATCTGAAGTCAAAATATTAAAATTAATACATTGTAGAAAATTAATTTTAAAATGGGTCCCTGACGGCATTGGCTTTTAGAGTCGGTCAAACGCTTCTTGTTTATTTGTCTTAGATATTCTTTTAAATATTCTATAAAAAATAATTTAATAAGTCGAGGGGTCTTATAAATTATATAGTCTAGCTAACTAAACAAAACCCCCTAGAATTTTTTATTAAACGTCGAAGTTTTAATGAAAAATGGTGGAATGTGTTATTTGGGCTCTTTATAAAAACGCCTAATGACAACGCAGGCTTACTCTCTTCTACAATGTTTTAATGTCAAAAATGTTACTAAAGTTACAGAGACACATTTGTATGTATCATTGTAATAAAATGGAAGTCGTTAACAACAATTTTTGTTTGAGATTTTTTATTTTTTATCGCATATTTTTTAACTTGAAGCGGCTTTGTTTAAAAATACACCGTTTAAACACTCTCGGAGGAAGAACATATCTCCGTTGTCGTTGGACATTTTTATAAACAGTTCAAACAACACACTCCACCAAGATCTGGTCTTACTTCAGCTTCATTATTAATACATATTTGTAATATATAAAATAGATACTCGATAAATGAAGTCGTTTAATAAATTATGTGTACATTCAAAAAAAAAAAGAATCATTAATTTGCTTTAGGTGTTTTTTTTATCCACGTAATATAAATATGCTTGCTAATTGATAAATTTATAATTAAAATGTAATAAATTAATAATAATAATGTATAACATTCAATGATAATTATTTATCTGTTGTGGAACAGGTGATTTACCCACATATATAACACGATTCCAATGGGATATGGCCAAATATCCAATAAAACAATCATTAAGAAATATTGCTGATATTATAAGTAAACAAGTTGGACAAATTGATGCTGATTTAAAAACAAAATCAACGGCATATAATAATTTGAAAGGAAATTTACAAAGTTTAGAAAAGAAACAAACGTATGTATCAAGACAACACATTCAATTTATTCATTCAGATTACTTCATTTAAATCCAAGTCAAATATCTACACAAAGATGAAACTCATTTTAGAAATCTCAAAATTATTAGCAAATAGTGTCGCAATTCATAATTAAGTAAATATACAATTCAATCCCTGTGACGTCAGGGTCTAGATGAGCACTGATTTTCCTTGAAAATTCCGTTCAATTTTCCCTAATTTTTTGCGTTTATCCTCACACCCTCAATAGTCATTACTAAATTTTCTTCTACGTCTGACGACTAACCATTCCTTGTTCTATCATCCGATAGATCCACTTACTTTTGGATTGATTACTTTTAAGATTTTATTTTGTGTAACCTTTCCCTCCTTCATCTTTTGCTAATAGCCATCGATATCTTTAAGGCATGCTCCCTCAGAAAACCCTTTTTTATTTCTCGTTAGTTCTCTTTGGAATTTTTCATTCCCATATTCTATAAAGTGTACTACTGCAGTTCAGAGTGTCTATACCTACTAGTCCTGGTTGATAGAATATTGCATGTGCATATACCCTGCACTATCTATCATGTAAGAAAAATTCCGATTTACTCATTTTAGGCCATTTATTTTAACTCCCCAATCAGCAACAACAACTGGTTACAAAATATTGGGCAGAGAAATCAAATTAAAAAATAGCTTTAATTTTCTTTGAATTCTAGTACGAGTTGCAGTATCTAAATTTTCAAATACAAAAAGCACGAAGAGCAAAAAAAGCACGAAAAAAATCTTATGACTTATTTCTAACATAGTCCTGCTGTTAAAGATTCACAAAGAACATTTTTATTTTGCAAAGAGAAAAGACTTTCTAAATATATGCACCAAAATTAATTTCCGCCAGGTTTGACCCAATAATTGTCCATAAAATTTCGAAAACGGTATTTTTTCCTTTTCCTGCGCGATAAGGAAACCGTAAGATAAGCTTTATTGATAATGCTATTATGACTTATGCCAGCCAGCTACAATTAAAAATTCATTAATAATATTAATATTTAGTGCTTAGTTTTAATGTATGTATTTTTTCCTGTTCCAGAGGAAGTTTGTTAACAAGAAATTTGGCTGATTTGGTAAAAAAAGAGTATTTTATTCTAGATTCAGAATATTTAACCACCCTCTTAGTTATAGTTCCCAAGTAAGATTAAATAAAATTCTTTAACAATATTTTTAAATGTTTTAATAAAATGATAAATTTTTGTAGACAATTATTCCATGATTGGGAAGCAACATACGAAAAGATAACTGATATGATTGTGCCTAGATCATCTACACTCATATCTCAAGATCATGATTATGGATTATTTACAGTATCCTTATTTAAAAAAGTTGTTGATGAATTTAAACAACATGCTAGAGAAAAGAAATTTATTGTACGAGATTTTACTTATAATGAAGAAGAGTTGGCAGCTGGTAAAAACGAAATTACAAAACTTGTCACGGACAAAAAAAAGCAATTTGTAAGAAATTTATTTGATTGAAATTTTATTTTTTATTTTCATAGCATTGCAATCTACTTTTATATCGATATTTTTGTAAGAGTTGAAACAAAAGCATAAACTATGTCTTTTATTTTACCTCTTCTATTAAAAAAATTCAAAGTAAGAATAAATCCATCGTTACAGCTTTGTATTAAAAGCTTTAGTATACGAACCCATATAGTTTGTAATATTTCCAAACTTTCTATTCAAAATATCTAAATACTAGATACTAATTGTCAAGAATATCTAGATATCCTCTTAACTGATCAGAACAAATTAACTCCCACTATTATCATACTCCAAGACTTCGACCTTGGAATCACTTTGTGATTGTTAACAAACTTTTAGCTAGACTTACTAACTGAAATATTTTGATCATGTATATGAAAGGTATTTCAGTACGATATCCGATACGATACGATATTGGCCGAAAAACTCCAGCTATGAATATGAAAAATAACTACATTTAAAAAAAATTTTTTTTTCCAATAACCAAATAATTTTTATTTTATTTTTAGGGTCCATTAGTTAGATGGTTAAAAGTGAACTTTAGTGAATGCTTTTGTGCTTGGGTCCATGTAAAAGCTTTACGTGTCTTTGTAGAATCAGTACTTCGGTTAGTGTTAATTAACTAATATTGATTTGATTATTTAAAATTATTTTTAAATACTTATTATAATTTTTAGTTATGGTTTACCCGTAAATTTCCAAGCAATTCTTATTCATCCTAATAAAAAAAGTCAAAAGAAATTACGAGATGTTTTAAGCCAATTGTATGGACATTTAGATAGCAGCGCTCTTCAAGGTTCCGGTCATCACGATGTAAGTATTCAAAATGTAACTTATTTTTTACCAGTAAACGCATCAATATGACCAAATAGCATTCTTTATTAATATTTTCCGAACGAATTTGATAGATAACTGATATCGAACTTATCACATTACCAATAAAAATATAACAATAGACCTGATACCATAACAAAATTTAAAAGTTAAATTAAAATTTATTAAAAACGAAGAAGCTATAAGCATTCAAAGATTGTTACCCGTCTCTTTCTTGCAAAACAAGAGTTTTCTATGTAATTTCTATTGCGATACTCAACAATGACGCCAATTTTAAGTACCTTCCTCTTTGATTAATTAGTAATCATATTTTATTATTATTAACTAATGTAACCTATAGCTTATTGTTATTAACTAAGAATCCTATAGCTTAATCTGCTTTATAGCTTTATAGCTTAATCTGCTTAGAATAGCATCTCGCTAAGAGACGTCCCGCTTTCGGGTGATAAGTTATTCGTTAGGAGGGCACAAAGAATCCCTTGATATAGGTGCTAGGGACCGATTTGCGGTATTCCTCTTATGTATTATTATTATTAACTAATGTAATTATATTTGATGTTTCAGAGTGTTGATATTCCCGGCTTAGGTTTTGGCCAAGCAGAGTATTATCCGTACGTTTACTACAAGTTGAATATAGATATGGTTGATTAAATACATTAATTTGTTATGTAATTTGTACAATGCACAAACAAAAAAACAACATACTTCATACTGTTACCAGATAAAACGAGGGTTAATTTTTAGAGTATTATTATTATTAATTAATTAATGTATAAAATTGAATTCCCTCAACATGTATAAATTTTAAGCATTCTTCAATTTAAAGTAGATAAACCAGGGCTGGCTGTAGGGTTTTATTTCGTTATAAAAAAAAAGTCAAATCACCTCTTATTACTTTGTAATCAATAATAAAGATGGTGCAAAATATTGCTTTTAAAAGTAAATAAATATTGTAAATTAAAATATATTTTATTATTAAAAATTTTAAATATACATTTTAAAATTTTATTTAAAAAAAATTATAATTGTTGAGTTGTTGCATTCAATTTTTTTTTTTTAATTGTCAAGATGGCTTCATATATTCTGATTCAGAATATTCTTCTACTTTGAATTTTATCTATTACATAAACAACCCTTGGTATTTATCTTATTAAGATCACACAATTGTAACATTTTTGCCCGCGTGTTACCCTTTATTTCCGATTTATGAACCTTGGATATTGTAACTTTCCAAGCCACGATTAGACACTCGTTCCGTATTTTTTGGTCACCAAAAATGAATAATTTCTGCCATAATCAATTTAATTGAAGTCATCTTGTCTGAATAATTATTACCGCATGAATAATTATTTAACAAATTAAAAAATACTCAATTGTAATATTTATTACACAATTTTAAATTCATTTCACAAGCTTCCATCGTAATCATTTTAACATCATATTTACGAATCTGAATGTTGCTTTAATTTAAATCCTTATATTTGAAATTGTGTGTTATAAAGAGATATTTCTAAATACACGATAATAACTTCAACGAATAATTTATTGAGAGATTTTGTTTCATTTTATATTAGAGCAATACAATGTTTAGCTTCAATCAATTGGAACACTTCCCAAACATTAAGAGAGAAAAAACAAGCATTCATATATAAATGTTATATTTTCTGCCAAATAAAAAGATTGCCCGAACTTTATACAATGAAATTGAGGGCATTTAAAAATTAAAACAAATATTTGGAGAAAACCCTGCAATTGTAGGAGTATATCTTACGAATATTATTTTTGGAAATTTTTTTACAAATATTTGGAACCATTCTTTATAACGAAACAAAATATTGTAATATTAATAATAACAGTAATTATATTTACTGAAAATTGAGCGTTGGAAGTTTAGAAATATTACAAAGTGTATGAAAAGTTGGTAAGGGAAAATTTAACAAATTATATAATCGATTGGCTATTTGATCCCCGCCTTCTTCTTTGATATCCCTGCCAAAATCTTGTGTGATTACACTCTATAAAAAATTTTTTAATATAGGATCTAGTACTCCTGTTTAGACTAGAAATGATAAATAAGGTTTTTCGTTTTAAAAAGCTGCTAAAAGTTGTGTCACAGTTTGTTAAATTTTTGAAAGTCTATGTAATTTATACCCCACTTGTCCTCTGTAAAAATGTCTACTGGCGTCTTCGAATTAATAATATTGGAAAACTTTTAAATAAAAAAAAAAATTAAAAAACGAAATACTTTTGGTTATATAAATTTTTGGATTGTTTTATTTCAATTATATTTATGAAATAATTAGGTATAGATATTCTGTGTCGTCCGCATATACTACCAAACAATTACCGTAGAAATCATTTCAAATTTTGAAATCAACTACAACACACTTCGGTGATATTATTAAATATCACAGACTATATATATCTTGCATAAACAACTGAAAATATCGAGAAGTATAATTATATTATTTCTTTATGGTTGAAAATTAAGAGTTCATAAATCACATTAAACTGTGTTTAATGAGACTTTCTGCCTAGTAAAGATTTTCGGATTCCATTTTTTTGAGAGCTTTGTCGTAACTTCGAGAAATTATCAACAAATTAGTACACAGTACGTTGGCGTGCAATAACATGAAACCTGCAAATAACACCTAATACTTTCAATGAGGTCAACGACCGTAACTACTGTGAGCAGAAATAACGCGTGTATTTTTTTAAATAGTTATTAGAGTTATAAAACTGTCGGGTATTCGGGTCGGGATTCCTAGCAACAATGACGACGGGTTAAAGGTAATATCTCTGTTTTTATATGCGGATGTTATTTTATACAATTTAGTCTTTGGAATTATGTTAACATTTATATTTTTTCCTTTGTTTATATAATTTTAGCACTTTTTATTTTAAGGTTGTCTTAATAGTTTGGTTTCTAATTTTAAATTGAATTTTATTTACAAAGATAATTTATTAGATCCGTACTAGAATGTGGGTTCGCATATATGTTGTCGTGGGGGGTGATGCAGAGCGGAATGTTATCTTTAGTTTATACTTATAAATAAAATTTAACGTGATGCTTTGCCCAAAATGTCCGTACTCACCTCGTGACACTTAAATGTAAGCACATATATACAATTAAAGAGGAGTATTATTACTATTTTTCTTTCAAAATATTATTTTGAGCAACAATTATACTAGACAATAAGTGATGTAATTTAAAAAAAGAAAAAAACAAATAAATTAGTTAAAAAATTGTTATTAAATGCTATAAGAGGTGAAAATAAATAAATTTTATTGTATAAAAATAATTATTTATTAGTAAGTATTATTGAGATTTTATTTGAAATGTGTATATAACATTCCATGAAACATCATGTAGATAAATTTTGTGAATAAAGTAGCTAACTCCATATTCAATTATGTTGTTTTTACTGAAATTGGGTTCTTATATTAATACCATTATGCGGCTCAGTACGGTTTGAGCTTTCAACACTGCATTTTACATAATCAACTATGGCGGCCATTATACTGGTATTAGTAAAGGAAAACAAGCTTATTGGTTTCTCTTCTACTTTTGGACAAAAAATATTAAATTTTTGCAAGAACAATAAACTTTCGAGTGGTCTTAACAGATTTGTTGTAAAATAATATTTAAAATTTTTGTACGCTTTTACATTTCTCACTCTTTCAGCCTTCAGTACAAGGCGGGAAGGGGTGATATTAAATAAAGTAATAGAGTACAAATGATGAGATTTTAAGTAGCGCCTTTTTTATTAAATAACGGACAGATGAAAAATGGCCTAAAATATGGAAAAATTATGTTTTTTTGAAATGTGAAAAACGAAAAGTGAGAGAATGGCAAAATTTTTTTATCAAACAGTGTGCTAGGGCTTAAAAGAAGACAATTTAAGTTTTCGAATTATTTAAGAAAAATTTCAGTTCGATGATTATTGCAGAAGGTACGGGATTTTAAATTCAGAAGTGCCAATTTTGTTTGGGAAGCAAATATTTTTATCCAAAAAACTCATACGGAAATTGTTTATAGCTAACTTTAAAAGTTAAGTATAAGTATGTAAGCAGTTGAGTATTTTAAAATAACAAATTACGAAGCTTTGATTGGTAAGTATATGAACGTAAGTAAGTTATTCAAAATTGTTTGTTTCTTTTTAGTCAAATTAGATATTAATATTAAATTAATGATAGTGTTAATAAGAATAGGGCAGCTTTGTGGTTAGAGTGTCTGACTTCGCACTTATGTCCTACGGTTCGCATCCAGGTGGAGTCAAAAATAAATTTTAAGTTTCGCGGAAATAATTATTTTAAATTTATGTTTAATTTTTTAGTAATACCCATTCTTCCTTCATATTCTAATAATTTTAAAAATTTGTTTGTTTATCATGTTCTCCTAGTAAAAATACACAAAATTTGTGTTCAATTACATTACAATTTTATAATAGGTACTAACCATACTTGATTATCAGTTATGTATGTGTCACATACACATACATAATGATGACTATGCATGGTATTTCAACAATTAACTCAGTCAATTGTTTGTTTTCACTTGTATTATATATATTTATACATATGTCACCTATAAAAAATTTGAATGAATAATAATAATGGTTATTTTATATAGTAAAAAATCAATTTTCGGGATAACGTTTTCAAATTAATATAAATAAATAAATATCGTTATATATTTTAAATTTTGTTTTATTTTATTCTATCCCATTTTTCCTTTCAGAACAAAATTATTAATTAACTAATTAATTTTTTTTTAGTAAAGGTACAAACAAATTCTTATAAAATATAGGTGAGATAAAGAAGTTGGATTGTAAATACGTAATATTCTTTTTGGATTTTCATTTTATTTTTGTGTGGTATTTGGTTTGTAAAAAAAAAGTTGATGCAAAAAAATTTTTTTAAGATGAAATTAATTATATGGAATTATGTGCAAGTAATTCGTAAATAATTTTTATGTATTTTGATTTCATTTAAATAAAGTTGTAAACTCAAACCCTGTTTTTATTTTATTTTTCCCCATCTCTCTGTAGCTATACAATATTATTTCAGTTAAAAATAGGTGAGTATTTCGAACTTCACGAAAGGTAAGTATTTCAAACTTCGTTTGCCATTTTTTTTTGTAATAATACTACTCAAAATTTTCCGAAAATGAGTTTTACTTTTTGTTATAATTTAAGAAAGTCGAAAATATGAATATAATTTATTAATACTAATAAATAAATAATAAATAAATAATTTATTATTTATTTATTAATACGAATAACAGAGCCCTAATGGTATAATGGTTAGCGTATCTGACTTCGAATAAATAGTCCCTTGGTTCGAAACTAGGTGAGGACATATATTAAAAAAAAGTTCATTAAATCTTTTAAGCAAAATATGATTTTTATTTTCATTTTTTTTCAAATTTCCACCACAACATGTTTGCCTAGTAAATGATGAAAAAATTAGTTTTTTTTCGTTCAAAAACTTCAATTTTTTTCACATTTCTACTAGGAGAACATCAAGGACGGACGGAATAAGTAGTACCTGATAGCAAGGTAATTGTTGTCACCTCGTAAGTCAGAAAGTTAGTGGTCTGCACACCCGTGTTTGGTGAGTGTGACCTCTAGTGGACAGACCAATAACTTTCTGCCAAAATAAAATTTTAGACTTTCGGGGTGAAAGCACTTACTCACCTTTCTCCTTATCAGGAACTACTAATTCCCACTTATGTTCTCCTAGTACAAATGTTGAAAAAATTGAAAATTTTTTCGAAATTATATTATTTTTTGAATATAAAATTAAACTGACCAATTATTTATATTAGCTGACCAATTATCAGCGAATGCTTCCCGATCGCGCATAGGTGGAGTTTTTTCAATCTTTAATAAAAAATTTTCTGATGCTGACCAATTAATGAGACCAACTGACCTTTTATGACCAATTTCTGACCTTTCAGATGGTATAATTGGTCAATCGAAATTCCGCACATGAGGTGCTAAGATCGCGGAGCTTTTTAATTTGACAACAAATTTTATGTATTTTTACTAGAAGAACATGATTTTTACATTGTTTCTTAAAAATCATATTCTCCTATTAAAAATACACAAAAATTGTGCAAAAAAGTAATTTAAAAAAAAAAGAATTCATAAAATGGACTTAATTTTGAATATTTTTATTAGGAGAACATGATAAACAAACAAATTTTTTAAATTATTAAAATGAAGAATAAAATTAAACATAAAATTTAAAATACTTATTTACCATACCTGTAAATTTATTTTTAACTCCAACTGGATGCGAACCGTGGTACTCATTTGAGTTCTGAAGTCAGACACTCTATCCACAGAGCCACTTGGTTCATATTCCAATTATGATTAATTTAATAATAATTTCTAATTTTACTAATTTTGAATAAATTACCTACCTTATTTACGTTCATAAAAGTACGGACGATAAGGAACTACATGGATTGGGAAAGGAAAGTTTAATCAATAAAAACTAAATGAAAATGATATCAACACATTCCGATTTATTAGATTGAATAAAACAATTAAAAATGGTTATATAAATATTGATTATTAATAATATGATAATTACAATATATATAAGTTAAATTTTTAAATTGATAATAATTTAACAATTTTCTTTTATTATCATGTTCTCCTAGTACAAATATATAAAAATTGAAGATTTTTTTATGAAAAATTTTTGTATTTGACAACAGATTTTGTGTATTTTTACTAGAAGAACATGATTTTTACACAATTTCTTAAAAATCATATTCTCCTATTAAAAATAAACAAAAATTGTGCAAAAATTTAAATTAAAAAAAAAAAAAAAAACTTAAAATAAACTCAATTTTGAAAATTTTTATTAGGAGAACATGATAAATAAACAAATTTTTAAAATATTAGAATGAAGAATACTTAAACATAAAAATTTTAAATACCTATCTTACGAAACTGTAAATTTATTTGTGACTCCAGTTGGATGCGAACCATGCGAGTCATTTGAGTTCTGAAGTCAGACACTCTATCCACAGAGCTACTCGGTTCATATTACAATCATCATTAATTTAATAATAATTTCTAATTTTACTAATTTTGAATAACTTACCTTACTTACGTTCATATACTTACCCTTTCAAAGCTTCCTAGCCTGTTATTTTAAGATAAACTCTGTTATTGAAGCAGGCTAATATCAATTTCAATAAACACGCAGATTATAATTTTTTATGTAATAAACTATAATCTGTGGGTATACCGTCGTATACCCTCCCTTACAGTACTGACGATAAGGAACTACATGGATTGGGAAAGGAGAGTTTAATCAATAAAAACTAAATACCAATGATATCAACACATTCCGATTTATTAGATTGAATAAAACAATTAAAAATGATTATATAAATATTGATTATTAATAATATGATAATTACAATATATATAATATTAATTGATATAAATAAAAATTTATTGTATATTTCGATAACGACAAATACTTCATATACAAATGAAAATTCAATTCTCTTCTCTCTTTTATAATTACGAATAAATAATTTTAGAAATAAAACAAAATTAACAGCCATATTCATTTACAAAAAAAAAAAAAGAAGATAAAAATAAAAAACAATTTTACGCCAATAAAATCAAATAAGATAATTTTTAGAACTCAAATACGGGAGCAATTGAAAATCGTTCTTCTACCATCATTTGAGTCAAAAATACGTAATTATCTGAGTTTAATCGGTAAGAGGAAGTGAGTTTTGGCAAGGGCCTGTAAGTAGCACATCTAAAATAGCAAACATATTTAGCGTTGATGCGGCCCTGTCTCCCTCATCTAGAAAAGTTTCTAATTCTATTCCAATACGTTTGACCGGAGTGTATTGAACAAAAATATAGAGATTTTGAATAAAACATCATTCATGGTTGAGGGTTCCATATTTTGTTTTCTGCAGTTTTTTCTCTTGAATATTGACGGGAATGTAAATAAATACTTTACTTTTTTGGCACATACGGATATGTATGTACTTTCCTCACAACCAGTTACCGAACACATATCAGGTAAACGAGCAAGATTAGGAACGCCACCGTACCTTTCGATACGTGATCAGGAAATGATCATGTGTATAAGATATTTAACGCCATTTTTCTTTTTCTCACGCGGGCAACATTGTGCATTCGTAACTGAGTCATTTTTTAAAATTTGTTATTACAATCAGTTGAATGGGTGAGTTGAAAATGGTACTATATATTCCAAAATAAATAGAGACTAAACTGATACATTGCGTTTAAAATTTAAATCGTCCAAATGGTAGTAGGGTGGTGTAATAAAAATGTTCCTTTTTCTTTTCTAACGGTGTAGAAACCTTCCAAGAAATAAAAAGACTATTTATTATCAGTTTAGTCTCAACTTATTTGGAATATGTACCTTTTTCAACTCATCCATTCAATCATTCTGGTAATGTTTCTAGTTATATAATCCTATCTTACAAAAATAACCATATTGGAATCTTTAAAAACTAAAATGACAAAATTCCTAACTTTTACCCGAATTGAGCTCTGAAAATTTTTTAATTTTACTGACCTATTTAGCATTATAATAATATTATAAAAACGTCATCCACATACTTGTGTGGGGCCTTTGGCAAATTGAATCATTCTATAAGAATATAATATATATTCATTTCCATTATAGAAATATGATCAATTCATTTTAATACTTGAATCTTATCGACAATGATTTACATAAAACTTACTCTAATCTATATTACAATGTCGACTGTAATGTGCGTATTTTTAATATTCTAAATACGTTACGTAGTCAGTATTGAATGTATTGCTAATAATTTATATTAAGGTTAGTTAGGTCACTTACCAAATAGATTGTACCGTAGTTTAAAGAGGCATATTTGGCATTACATAAAATTAAATAAACCTTGTTATAAAATCAAGGTTTATATAGGGATCAAATTTTAACAACCATTTCTTTCTTCCTCAAATAATTCATTGATTTTATTAACATTTGGGATAAACGTCGATTTAGACCTTTGGAAAAAAGATCACGTCTGATGTTTCAAGATATATTCCATTTTTATATTCGAATTCTTGGAATATATAAAAACATCAAGAAATATATCACTTTAAACAAATCGGTCATAATTCTGGCAAAAAATATACCTAACTAAACTGTATCTTTAGAATTATTCACTTCTTAATTAAAAAAATAAATAATAAATATTTGATTTGTAATATGATTGAAAAATTAATGTTTGTCTAAAAATGCTTCTGGGACACATCGATGATAAATCGGCATTCAATGTTAATAGTCACAAATGACTATTGTGACGCGCTGGGAGTATCAATCGGGAGGGCTAACTGATTAAGACAATTCAAATTCTTTATTTATACGGATAGCAAATGTTTGTGAATGAAATTTTAACCACAAAGTAATCTGGTTTGGAATTTTTGTAATAACCTAGATAGTGCCTGGATATCAACATTGTTCAGGATGTTCAAAAATCACCGAAACTATGTACTTCTTTCCTAATTCTAAGGCGAAAAGTCTTTTAATGTTTTACGATGACGCACCATTAACGATTAAAGCTGCCTTAATTATCGTTTTTAATTTTAATAATTTTTTTACTAATATTAGGAAAATTTAAATTTTTATAATAAGTTGTAGGAAAAAAATTTACTACAAATTACTATCAGGCCATTTTTTCAGTTTAATATTTATAGAGAAATTTACGCTCTAAGTCACAGCATAACACCATTCTGGAATTTAAAGTTTTAAATTTTTATCTAGAACTCTGAACGTTAATATCTCTGTAAATATTAAACTTAGCGATAAAATGTTCCGATGATTAATGGTAAACTTTATTTCCTACAATTTTCTTATTATATAAATTCAAGTTTTCCTAATATTAGTTGAGAAATTCTTAAAATTATTAAAACGATGCTTTTCTTCTTCGAGTTTCATAAGCAATTGATCGTTTTTGTTTTGTACGATGATTTAGAAACACCTGTATACTATAACCCAATCGAATATATGCATAGTGGCAAAATTAACAGCCCAATAAACCTTTAAAAATTACCCAATCGTTTAAGACTGAATACAAGTTAATATCGATTCAGTAATGTCAAATATCGTAATAATAAAAGAAAATTTGACACTTTATGGGCATAATACCGGAAGACCAGAGATGTCATCCTTACTTAGTATAAAAGCCAACATCTATCGGTTTAATCTCTTATATAAATTTGGTATCGATACGATACTTACCCCCACAACCCTTCGATGATTCTTGTGCAAGGGCCTGTAGATACTACTATTGCTTTTACGAAAATATCGATTGATTATTTATAGTACAATGTGAGCTTTGAAACCTCCTTGACAATAATTTGGGCGATAAGGAAGTCAAAGAAGTCAGAGAGCTAACACCACGTCAATTAAATTGCAACTTGTATTCTCGGCTCTCAAGTGTAATCTTTGGAGGCTAAGTGACATTTTTTTTTTTTAATAATGATTTCCCTAAGTAATATTAATAGATTGGCGATTAATTTTGCTGTTGAGTGTATAAATATACAGGATTATCTACTAAAACAAAATCAATCAATAATAACTTTAAATGTTTGAATAGTATGGGGTAGCAAATAAACATATTAAGTTTCTTGAGCTCGGTAATTAAAAAAAAAAGAAAACATTTTTGATCAACAAAATCCATTGCAGTAGAGTTGCAAATTTTTAGAATACTAAATTTTTTTAGAAGTTTATCTTGAAGAAACAAATCTGATCCTATATTTATGTAGGATCGTTTCTCCACAATAGTGTTATAAGGCTAAATATTTGGTAATTAAGAATAATATGAAGTGACCAGATGATAAACCACGAAAGTCAATTTATTCGATTTTAAACTAGTGCCACCATTCTTTTAGATAAGGATTGAAGTTTTATATCCAAATATAAAAATATGTACCGGAAATACTCCACGGTAATATAATTTTAAAAGTCATTATTCTCAAATGAAACTAATTTGACCACTGTGGTTTTTACCCTGGACTCTTCATATACGATATCACTTAGTAGCCGATTAGTCAACATAAGCAGTACAAGGTATCTCTATGCCATTAAAATTGCAATAACCAGTTAAAACATTCTAAGTGTTATTACTTATTACTAAAACATATTTTCATTATGAAACTAAATTTTTACATTTATTTTCGTGTACTTTATATAAGTTAAAATCTCTCATACACGATACTTGGAATAGCTTTTTCTATATGAACACATTATACCACCTAATAAATGAGAGTGAGACTGTATACTTCAATGGATTAGCGCATATTACGTATTTTCATTTGAGCAAATAGAAAGAAACCAAAAAATTACACAGAAGCCGGGACTTCAATCCGGATCCTCTAGATATTAAATCTAGGAGGTAACCAACTCTATCACTCCTGTTCTACGTGAGTACCTCAAATTATATGTAGCCTTTTCGTGTCTTTATTCTATTTACTTAATTGTGTATACAGACTTCACAAACGCTTAACACTGCTATATAAGTGATAAAAGTGATACAAAATACATATTTTTATTATTAAACTAAATTTTTACATTTGTTCCAAATTTTTGTGTATTTTATATGAGTGAGGGCTTGAGTGTACACTTTAATTCATTACATGTGATGAGTACACTTAGAATGTTTTAACCAATGCGATTTTAATCTCACAGTGAAATGAAAATCTCATGTATATGTGTACATACATAGAACTACATACAACAAACAGCGGCACAAAAAATTACAATGCTTGCTAATAGCATCAATAGCTCTAGCATCAGTGGTGCGTAAACTATTTTCATTTTTAATTCCTTCGATTGTTATCTATAGATTGACACATATTTTTTAATCGCCAACGTAGTTGGAAACAAATTATTTCTGAGATTTGCGCTTATATTTCTGTCTTATAAGAAATCTTAATACAACAATTAATTTTATTGAACATACAGATAAACAGTCTCTGTAGCTAAAATTGTCTTTTCAAAAAAATTGTGCATTTTAAATGTCCTATAGTGAAAAGTAAATTTGACAGTTTCTATAAACTTTCAGAATGAATTGGACGATCCTGTATATTTCTACGATCGTATAGACATCTTACTTTATTTATAAAAATGCGATTTGTTAATGGTGATAAACTAGAAATTCTTCTAGCACTTCAATTGAAAACATAATGAGTATTTCTGAGTGATGTAATTACAGTATTTATGAATTTTTCTACAAAATTTTCCTTTTTATATGTGTCTTAATAAGAACTAATATTTTAATAAAGAAAAGAACTGTAGTTTTTATTTAAACATATTTAATATTTTAATTGCGGTATGTAGGTAATCAAACTTCTGGTGTCTGTCTCCTATTTTGGAGACCACAGGATTGAGTGATTTGTCATTTTTTTTAAAACACCCGTATTCACTTCCATATTATTTTAAACAATATGAAAGAATCTGTGTCAAATGATTTCATTTTCAACAAAAAAAAGACTACGATAGGTTATTTAAATAAAACAAAACTTCTTTCTTTTTAACCCCTCATCCAAAAAGAGAAATTTTATAAAATTTACCACTGGTCCATGGCAAAGTAGCTCCTAAACAGAAGGATCGATTATATTTTATTTTTTTTAAAGGTAATTTAATGAAGAATGTTCTTAGCTACGTTTCAAGAAAATAGGTTCAGTTTGGAGAAAGCTACAAGAAAAAAACCGCATTTGTCGGGTTTTTTTTTAAATTATGTAAATTGCACTTGTTTTCTTAACATTTAAATAGTCCGTTGTGATCGTTTTTATTAAAAATAAAATCATTTGAACTAGTTTCATTTTTTTTAAACATGATATAGTTATTAACTCTTGAATACTGAAATCAAACGCACTCTATTCTTTATGATTTGCAGTGCTCCAAACGGTTTCGTATATTATTCACTTCAACACTGTTTATTAAAATATTAAATAATCTTTACTAAAAATTATCCGTTTTTTTAAATTTCGATTTTAAATTGGGACACTTCAACAGTTTACTTGATCAATTATTAAATTTTAAAGTCAGATCGCAAAAAAATAAACTCCATAAATACATATTCGCTTTTAACATTAATTAATTCAATTATGCAATCAATTTATAAATATTAAATTGAAATATTAAAAAATTTTGATCGTAGTAATTTTTATTGTTTAAAAATTACAAAACATTGCCCTTCAGAAAAGTGATTTACAATGATCACCAATTTATATAAGTTTTATAATATGTTGACAATAAAATAATTAATGAAATATTTACATTATATACAAAAACAAAATGCCATCATATTTAAATAACAGGTGAGCTATAATTCTAAAAATAAATACACTCCCCCCCCCCCTTCTTCTATTCGATCTGATTCAATTTTTGCAAAAGTATACATTTGATATTGGATTAAAGCAATTTTTGTCATATTTGAGCAGTTTTGGAGATATTTACTTTGAAATTTATTTTAAAAAATTTTTCATCATAATTCTATGCCGTCTTTTATAGACTCCGATTGTAATAAAAATGAATACGGCAGTTAATTATCTTTACGATAAGATCCCAAATTGTACAATTTTTAACGCCGAGCACACAAACATGATTTTTATGTTTAATACGCATTTTCAATTTAGAAATCATTCGAAATGAAGTTGTTTCGAGAACACTCCATTTTTATCAGTAAAATAGTTATGATTTTCATAGATTTGGAAGACTTGGAATTTTGAATTATTATAATCTAGATGTTATTGCGATACCTATAATAATACTAGCTGTATTTACTTTTTGTTAACTTATTATATTATTACTATTTAGATAAACCCCAAAATTTTACTATATTTAGAGTTAAGACATCCATGTCTCAATTATTTTTATTCAAAAAAATTTGGAAAAAACAGCGTAAATTGACAATAATAAGTTTACAAAAAAATTCAATACAACTTCAAAACATGTTATATGAAAGGTCAAAGTGTAATTTTTATCGTAGTTTATTGAATTTTAGGGAGTAAGCCCAAGCGCACAAATTTTAGGACTATTTAGGATTAAGTTTATGAACCAGATTGCAACCAGAATAACAGATATAATTATAACCGAGAATCGCTTGCAGGCGATTTCAAACTGATTGTAAACTAATTGAATCAGTATCGTACTACTCGTACGTTCACCACTAATCGTGTATGGTATGCCTTTATGTTAAGTAAATAATACGAAGTTCATTAGATAAGTATATAACCTCAAAAATGATTGAAAATCCCTCACATTCTACGCCAATGAATTGATATTAAGGTTGATTGTTATATGGGTTTTGTGTTTCTGGTAAAACATTACCTCCATGTCAAACTTTAGCAAAAATTTTAATTTACAACCGCCTTGCTCCCAAACAAGACAACTTTGTAAAGTAAGTTTAGCTAAATTGACTTATTTTGAAGTGTACTACACGTGATTGATAGGACGTGTCCACACTATTCAGGGACATCCTATACGTTTGATTAATCATTTCGCATGCTATATTCATAAACATGAGAGAGTGTACGTACATTAAGCAATGTTTATAAGAAAGATACTTATTATATGTTTGCTTGTATGTGTTGTAGCTTTGCTCAGTGGCACTTGTATGACTAACCAATGCATGTGGTCTCTGAACAGTAATTCAGTATGCTTTTACATACATATAAGTTCACATAAAAGCAAACATATAATAGTATCCCCCTTATACACATTGCTTAATGTATATGTAGTGTCTCATACTCATGAATGTAGCATGCGAAATGATTTATCAAATGAATTGCATAAGAAAACTTCGCCAGAGAATTCATTTATAAAAAACTTATAGTTAAAAACGGATATGTAGTTCTTGAGTGGGTATTGGGGGATTAAATTGCTATATAAATTTAAAATAAAATATCTCAAAAACCGTAGAAATTGTATCAAAAATTGTTTCAGGTCAAAGACAAAAAAGAAGATTTTATATACAAAACTCAAACTCAATTGGAAAGAGACCCCTTAAAAACTCTGATAATGTACACTAATTGAACAGAATATTATTCAATTTTTTTAAACAATCTAATTGGATAATTTAAAGAGCAATTGAATGGAAAAAATAGATGAATTTACTCTACTCTCAGTTTGATTTTTCATTTTGTAGAGATGTACAACGCAAGCATTTGCATTATATAGATCACAGTATAATAGCAAGTAAGATTCTCAGTTTAACCATTTTATCACAGAATAATAATTTTCTTGTTCAATTTCTCTTTAAAATTATTAATTTAGATTGTACAAACAAATATAATTGAACAACATAATGTTCGATGTTTGGTAGATAAAATATCTATATAAAAACGAACTTTATACACATTTAATAATTTATTATTTATTGTACTTAGCGCTAATTATTACTTTTTTTGATTATCTGATGCCATTTGAGCAGCAAGATCCGCAAATTTTGCCATATAATCAATACTGTTTTCATTCATTAATGATTGTAATTGTACTTCCATCTGTAAGCAATAAAATTATTTTATCAATTTTCAAAGAATTAACTGGCAGCAATTTATCTTTGATGAGAAAGTTATGGATATGTCAGAATTGAATGGCACTATTTTATATACATATTTTCTAGCACAAAACTTTGTTTGTTGTCTCTCGCACTTCTTCTTTCTATATAGTGCTGTTCACTCGTACTCATGAATACATTCTCGATCACCTGGCAGGTAGAAAATTCCACCAAAATGATCTGGATTTTTGAAAATATTAATATTTTTGACAAAAATTGCTGTGTTAAAATTTCAAAATGCCTCAAATATATTTTTTGAATTTTTACCCGGCTGGGTTTTAAAACCCATAAAATAATCTGGCTTTTTGACTTTTCAACTTCTCAAATATTAAATCTAAGGATATGAAAATTCAAAACGCTTCAAAAAACTTTCTTTTAAAAAAAAAAAAAAAATTATTATTTTAGGAAATTTGTGGGTTGGACAAATTTTGCAACCTTTTAGCCAGAGGTCTTAGATTACTACTTAAATTATTTAAAAAAATATTAATAAACAAAAATGTACTTACATCCTGAGACATTCGACTATCATCATTGTTTGGGACTGTGGTTTTAATAGGAGATTCTAAATGACCCAAAAAACTAGATAAGGAAAAATCAGCAACTTCTGAATTTAACCAATGGGCATCATCTTCTTTAAGTAATCGTGACGGACTTGCAGATAGTGGTGTCTCTATACCTCTAACATTTTCCGATAAAAAACCTACGAAAAAAATTCAATCATTATGTATGACGCTGAAGAAGAAGTAAAATTTCCAAAAGCACTTCATTGAAGAAAATATTCAACTAGATGATTTAAAATGAGACACATATTATACGCTTAGACACTCTTAACGAGATATCCTTAGTCAAGATTTCACAACTTAAGCTTGCATAAAAATAATCCTCATAAAACTCTGCAAAAGAGACATATAATTTCACAGTTTGAAGGCTTAAATTTCTTGTAATATCTGCCTGAAGAGTTGCTTGACAGCTTTTATTTTATTTCTAAAAACCAGTCCTATGATATCGTTTTCATCAAAATCGACCAAACGGACATGAAAAAAGTGGTACACATATTTTATGTACATAATTTTATTAGGATTATTTCTGTTTATGAGCTAGAAGTTGCGAAATCTTAACCGTTTTACTATGAAATGATTAATGAAATATACGTAGATGAAGACGTTTGGTTTGTAGCTGTCAGAAGTATAAATCTTAAACTAGGAGAGTGGGTTGTAATATTGAAGTCCATGGCTTTCCTATGTCGAATTGCCATTTTAAAAAATTTTGTTACTTTTTCAAATAAAACAGTAAATATCAATAAGAGGGCTGAAGCCTTATTAATTTTCGGAAATATGGAAACGATTTAAATCTTTACTTTTGTATATAAAAACAGTTGACACCATACATTTGAATTATTGAAGTATTTAAGAAGACAAGTGAGTTTAAAAACAATCAATTTTCCCCTTTTTCGAAAAAAACAACTTTATTTTCTTAATTTTAGATTTAGGGTTGAAATTATTTGTAATTTTTTTAAATTTTTCGATTGTCAAGTTATAAGATAATTCACCGCCAAAATTGAAAATATATATTCTTTGAAATTTGTGTCCTCACTACCGCGCTCATACATCCTTAATTAATCGGAAACAACGGGTTTTTTTGTTTTCAATAATTTAAAGGTTTCAACATTAATTTAAATAGTTTTTTTTTTTTTTTTTAATTTACACAGATTAGTTTTGGAAAAATCTATGAAAACATATCATTCATCTACCGTTTTACCATAAAACCAATATTAAATATGCCTACTTTAGAAGTATTTATTTATTTAAATAATCGGGCAACCCCCCTAAAATTTCAGCATTGATTTAGACTTAGTCCAACTTCATATAAAAAAAAAAGATTTTTATTTAAAATTGCCTTGGTGTTCGTACATCCTTAAGGGGTCAATTAAAAAGATATTGTAACCTTATTTTAAACTTACTATCAACTGATTTTTTAGGACACCCACCATATTTCATAAACACAAACACAAAATAGGTGCCAACTTTAGTAAATTCTTCTTACATGCAAATGAAAGAATTAAAATCATTTCCAGCGTATTAATTAGGCTATATATCTCATATAAGTTTGATCTAAAAACCTTTTTCATCTTATTTCAATGAATTAAAAACAAATAAAGGGTGCTTTTTTAAATTTTTAATTTTTAAAACGAAATTAAACATACAAAAATAATATTAATCGCTATGATATCAGCTTTATTGGAAAGCTAATTTTATATCGTTTGTTTAAGTATGATTTTGGACCTCAAGCAACTATAGCTGACTCGATTAAAGCGTAAAGCGAAAACAATACACTGTTTCTAGTGGGAGTCAATTTGAAAGCTTACAAATTATTTATGCTAAGTATTTTTTGCTATTTTACTGTAAATAATACCTACGTCATAATAACGCTTTCGAAATGTACAAATTTGCACCATTTGTGTGATCTCACATCAATAAATTATTTTCTGTGGGGAGATTTGGATATGTGAAGTCGCTATATTACGCCAATAAGCCACAGGCATAACAGATTCCAACATTTGCCAAGATATTGTCGGTAAACGATCCTAGATGGTTGATAAAAGGTTTAAAATTCAACTTCTAAATGACGCTTCGTTCGAACCAACCACAGTGTCTTTAGACCCAAAATTACAATTAAATTCAAATGGTATAAAATTAGCTTTTCAATAAAGCCAATATCATGGCGGTTAATATTATTTTAACATTTTTAAGTGTTTAATTCGATTTTAAAAATTATAACTTACAAAAAACACTCATTACTTACCACTAAAATTGGAAGAATTTGGATTCTCTAATAATACATTATTACTAATTGAGCAAGGTTCCTCAGATTTATCTGAGTCTGAGATTGCTAAATCTAACAAAGTGCTTATTGTTGAGGGCGTTGGTGAAGGTGGAGGCATTGATAATTCAACAGTACTACCATCTGTAATATTTTGTGATGAATTATTATCTGAGACCATTCCATCCTTAACATTATCATCAGTTGACTCCGTTGAACTGCATCCTTCATCTGGTATAGATCCATCATCAACAGATTCAATTCGTATGGGACTCAATGCAATTGAATGTTGTGTTGGTTTTGATTGAACATATGTCGGTTCAATTTTTTGATGCATCGATTGGAATTTTGGTATAACTTTCATTTGTAAAATTGATGTATCGTTTGCACCGGATTTTGGTAGTAATGGAAGTGTACGCTGAACGACCACTTGTTTATTACGAAATGTACGACCTCGCCTATAGCAAAACTTTGGTTTCAACGACTGAAAAATAAAAAAAATGATGTTGAATTTGATTATATATTATACAAGGTGTCCTTAAGTCTGTTCAACGCACTATTAGATATTAAACAGCTTAAAATAAATTAATTTAGCTAAATTTGCCCCAAACACGAAATGATTTTTGGGTAAATTGATTTTGTTTTATAGAACAAAAAAGTCTAGATCAAAATTAAGTTTATCATCAATCTATTGGCATAAATTGTAGTGTTTTTAGAGTTTAAACCTCCGTATTTCAACGTTCATGGAGGTAAAGGATTGTAAGTGTTGGATCCTTGACTTAGACACTAAGGTCTAAATGTGTCACACCACATCAGGACATTCACTCTAACCTAACCTAAGTGATGGAATTAGATTCAGGGAATTGTGTACTACAAAAAGAAGTCTTCTTAGTAAGAATCGTTTGTCCTTATTATGTTTTCTTGAAATTAGAAATTTTAATAATTGGAATCAGTTTCAACAAGAAAATTGAATTATGAAAAATTACGTTCAATTGTTTTAGTTGTTCATTACATCTAAAAATAACGTTAATAGAGTACCTACCTAAAATACCTTAAAACAATCGAAAAATAATAAAATGATCAGACAATAGTCCTGGCAGATAAATATATAACTTGTTTATATAAATAAAATAGAACTTACATCTAATTTCGCTTTGAATGCTTCTAAGGCACTATTTTGACGAGCTGCTGCATTAAATGGTACAGGTAATCTAAATATGCCATCTTCTCCTTGACTGACTGTATTTTTACTTGTGAGTGAAATTTCTTCCATAGTCGTTGTTTCCGGTAAATTTGGTCTCTGTTGAAAAATACAAACAAAATTGAATTGGACAGTTAAAATTTCTCTAAGACAGACGATCGGGAAACGGAAATGCAATTGTTAAGAGAAAACACTTTTCATTTAAAGGGCAAATGCCATGTAAACTAGTGAATCTACGCTATTGTGAGCTTATACTAAAAAATAAATGCACCTAGTACAGAGCAGACAGAGACCGCAATTTCTATCAGAAAAAAAAACTCCAAGACGCGATGCCAATCTTTCATAAACGGGTGTGTAAATATAAATTATGAGTTTTATTTTGGAAACTTTGTATTAGGCTCAAAAACGAATGTACGTATTTTAGTAAACCCTTCATGCACACGGAATTATTTGGGAAGTTTTCGAATTCTCCACTAGCGAGCTGACTAAAAAATAATTCTGGGTGCATGAGACAAGAATAATTAATGATAAAATATAATTACAAACCGTTTCAATTTTATGCATATTTTTATTATAAGCAGGTACAGTTTTATTTCTAGATACATTCATCGATCGATTATTATTCGTTGCACCGCATACATGGCCACACGGACACTCAATTTTTTCCTTACGATAATATAATTTAGCTAACGATAATAATTTTTGTAACGCAGTTGTCAGTTGCGTACACTTTGTATCAACAACTTCTCCATTTTCTTGTTTAATTTGTGGTATTTCCCACCAATATTCTAATTCAATTTTCGAATTGTTCCCCATCATTAAATACAATTCTCCAATTGTAATTGAATCTGTATCGTTAACTGTCCAACCATTCCGTACATTTTCAATTGTTTTTAAATGTTCAATTTTCGTCACAGATTCTTCCACTTCAATTTTCACATTATTTGGAACTTGTTGTTTCTGATTCTCATTTGAACATGTTGTTGCTGTTTCCACTTCTTTTTTCTCATCAACGTTACCATGACTTAAAGCTAATATCGTATTTACATCGGAATCAACAATTTTAGTTTTACCACTAAGTTCTTCAATATTTTCTTTTTTTATCGGTGGTTTTTCTGTCGTTTTATCACCAACACTATCGTTTCGCGCACGTTTTGTACCTTTTTTTAGTGGTAATGATCTTTCCATTGCTTTTAAACTGTTTATAGACGCGAGCCAAATTGGTTCACCACGATTTTTTATACCCATACGTTCCTCGTATGCATTTAACGACACTTGATGAGTATTTATTAGTTCGGAATAATTTACAGTGGGGATTTGTATAGATGCACCTAGTTTTGGAGCTACTCTTAATATTGGATCCAATAAAAATTTTTTATCATCTCCATTTGTTGCTACGCCATCTGGGCTCGTTGTTTGTTGTCCATTTATAGTTTTCTCCAACTAAATATTTTCAGTTAAGGTACAAATTAAAATAAATTTTAATTTTAAAAAGAAAAAAAAGTGAATACTTATTTATCTATAATATTAGAAAAAGGTTTTTCCTTTCGGGTTAAATCTTGACAATAAAAAAGAAAGTATACATGAATGATAAGGCAAAACTCAAGGCCATAATATCGAAAACGACTATATCTTAGCTAGGGTAACATTACGGCAAAAGATCTATTTAAGATAGATTGCAAAGCCCCATAGTCCGAAATGTTGACAACCAAATAGCAGATAATTCTTAAAGTCATAATAAGTGATAAGTTGATAAGGCGCCTATACCTTTTGGATGCCTAAACGCAACATCGCTAATGAGAGCATTAAGGTTAAGGGACTGGCAAAGATACTAGTGGGCAAGGACCGAAATTAAAGATGAAATAATTACGATGTCGCTTACTCTGAGCACTGACCCAACATAAAGGAACTGTAAAACATGAAGAAAGATCCCTTATGCATAATACCAAAATAATATCAGGAAATTGTGTAGGAGTGAACCTCTAGAAATAAAAAACTATAAACAAGCGCAACATTGGGAAATAAAAATAAAGATAACAGATTTCTAACAAGTTAAATGAATCGGTAAGGGTTGCACAAAAAAATAGAAACCGGAAGCGCTGTATTTGAAACCGAAAATACTACAAATTAAACTGTTAAAAAAGAAGCTATAGGTTTTTTTAAGTTAAATGCTTAATATATCCTTAACTTGGGGGGGGGGGGGGGGGTAGATTAAAAATTCTAATCCCTTAATCGAAACACAATTCGTTTTATATTAAATTTATCAGATAAATAAATTTCAATGAAGATTTTGTTCCCAGACTTATCATAAAATTCGTTTTAAGCTTATCAGGTCAAGTACATAAGTTGAAAATAACAAAGGATACATTAATTTGTTCATGCGTCCGCCATCTTGAATCTAAACATGACAATAAAGCATTTAAACGTTTTTGTAACGGAATTGTACAATGAACCCGTGGATTTTGACTCATTGATTGTACATACATCCATGATTCCATATCACGTGGCTTTAATTCGACAACCACTTGTGCTGGCAATTTAAATTCTCCAGCTCCATCTGCAAATGAAGCAAAAATTAAACCCTCTAAATGTTTTCAAAATAAGCATAAAGTTAAATGGGGTCTTTCGATTTCCAAAGCGATAAAATTTCATACAGATCATTGGAAATTTCTATATCCTAGTTTAAAAAAGATTTTTTAGTATTTGAAATCGCTCGTTTGTACTCAAGCCACAAAAAGAAGAGCTATTACTGACTGTTTCCGGAATTTTTCACGCTAGTGCCTATAATATCCAATTTTGATAATAAAAAAACAGTACTAGAATGATCAATTATACTCTTTCATTTGTGTTTAAAAGATTAAAGTTGAAATAACATTCTAATCTTATATTTTTCGCTCCAAAAATCATAATTTTGCTCAAAAAATAAAATAAATACCATCAATTTGGTTGATCCTTCGTAATGCTCGACACATGGGTGTTTTAATTCGAATAGTTTTGCCCTTGATGCGTATTTGCGTGGACCCTCTGTAAATCAACTCATTTAATTTCACACATGTCTTCTCACTGGATATCCCGATTTTTCGCCTTAATTCTCCGTAATTTATCAATGCATAATATTCTTGTACGACCTTTTTCACCTCTGAAATATATATTTTTCTAATTAAAAAAGAAAAAAACAAAAAGGAACTTTCTAAAGAAAGTGAGTCAATGCTAACCATCTGAAAATTTTAAGTATTTTGAAATTTTGTGCCAGGTACGATAATAAAAATGACGAATTTGATCCTTAGTTTTTATTTGACTTTCACCTACACCCAATTTCTTGTATTTGGCAAGAATATAATCATGGATACCCGCAAAATCTTTTCCATATTCTTTAATTGCTTCAAAAAAATGTGATTTATCCTCCGGTGACCAAACAACTTTCGGTCGAATTATTTTTTGTTTCACTTCTGATGTTCTATCGTCTTCTTTGCTTGAGTGTCCATCTGAAATAATATCAAATTTTATTGTCAGAGGCTTTTCTCAATAGTTTGAATCTAATCAATAAATGAAAATACAAAAATTCAAATTACCAGGTCTAAAATAATTAACTAACTTCGAATTTTAAGAGGCCTAAAGTAGGATGAAGGAGCGCTTTGTGCTTTGAAGAAAGAGCGAGAGAAGGGAGGAGTTCGTAAGATTAGGACGTAGCATTGGCTACAGGTTTTTATTTAAATATATTTATCTTTTAATGTTAACAAAGAGGGTAAAGGATTTAAGTTTAGAGAATTTTCACTTCGTATCACACTGTAACATATTTTGAGTCCCTGAGTTTGTATAATCTAATGCGATACGTAAATTTAAACAACCCTTTTTGTTTATTTCCAGAATCGGCAAGCAATGGTGGTGGTAAATATTAAAAAAAACCATTACCTTTATCACAAGAATATCCTGAATCCAATTTGAATTTTTTATCTTTCTCACTAGTTGGCGTTGAATCCAATTTTAACTTTTTGATAACACGAGCACTTGTTCTTAATTGTTGATGTCCTTTTCCTGACGATTGATCATACCCATCGATATTGTACGTTGTTACAGACCCTAACATTTCTTCAATGGGTAAAGATAATGCTAAAGCTCGTAGACTTTGCTCTTTCGTAATTTCATTTGTTACTGCTGTATTAGACGTTTCCATTCTATACAAAAAATCCAAATTAACTTTTATTTTCCGTCATATCGGCGATTGTAAAAACTAAAATTACTAGTCGTATCAAAATGAATGGAAATAATTCAAATATGGCGATTTTGTGACAAATCGAATTAATTTTTTAGTAAAATACTTATGAATATGTGTAGATCAAATTCTACATCCTTATAATAATAAAACATATAACGGGTACCGCAAATGGGTCTTCTGTGCCCTCCTTGAAAACAACCTTTTACCCGAAGGTCTCTGGATAAGAGATACTATTTTAAGCAGATGAAGCTATAGAATTCGGCCGAGGCCAGAAAATCCCACCTATTCTCCGCTGGAATTTCTCCCAGGATTGATGGATCCAAGGTTTCAGACTCAAACATTCCGAACCTAACACTGTGCAGGTTTCTGCAGGTGTAAATAACATGTATGTATGTTTCATTGAAAATTTTACATCTTTAGAAAGTCTCATTCTAAAAATTCAAAATCGCGCATACAGTATGGAAAACTGTTGAAGGAAATTTGTTATTTAAACGAAAGTAACATTTTTTATATTGAACGAAAATAAGTAACATTTGCTATTTTGAAAATAAGCAACTAAAATGGGCTAATATCTTTTGCCAATGAAAATAAGTAACTAAAATGGACTAATATCTCATCGCTATCATTAGATAATGAGGAGAATTGATATTTTTAAGGGGAATAATTAGCGAATGTGAAGAAATTTTAGTTTATTTTCGTTGTTTTCTTTTAATAGCCTGTCATATTAAATTTTCCACTGTGAATTTTGAAAATCGCACTTTCTAAGTAGGGTGAAAAAGGGTAAGTTTAAGAAGTTTTTGACAGAGTTCCACTTTAAATTCATTTTTCTCAGTCAAATTATACAAGGTTGTGAAAGTTTTAAGGCATATCCTAAAGGTTGTGAAAGTTTTTAGGCATAAACTTCAACTAACAGCCTTTCATAAAATATACAATAAAATATACTTTGATAATTTCACATACAGAAAAAATTTTTTCGAAAAAATAAAACATTTTGGCACTCAATTGCAATGCAAAAACGTAAAAACTTTTCAAACTTATACAAGAGACCTATGTTGCTAATTTACGAATTTAAATTTACTTCACACTTCCTGAGCACGGTATAAAAATTTCATCTCGAAATCTCTTTTCGTTTTAGAGTTATCGTTATACGGACTATTTAGGTGATTTTATGGACACCTATACCAAAAATTTGGTTTGTAGCATCAATATTTCTAAGCGTTACAAACTTAGGACTAAACTTAATATACTCTGATATATTTCATATACAACAATCAATCTTTGAAAAAATTATTGCTGTCAAAAAAAAAAAGTCTCAATTAATTAAAAATAATTCGGATATGAATATCGAGCTGAAATATCTTTACTAGCTTTTAATTAAAATAAAAATTGTTTTGATGAAAGTTGTATCTCAATTGATTAAATCGGGTAATTTAAGGAGCAAAAATCTCTCGCATTTTGTCGTTCCTTTGGACGATCGAGGTGTCAAAATCGATTAATAATGATAAACAAATACTGAGCCAAAATATACTTTTTGTAATTTAATTATGACATTTCGTCAACTGAATTACAAAAAATCTTGTATACAAACACGATGCAAAACTAGTACAAAAAACACGTTCATTTTGCAACTAGTTATACAGAGTAAGAACGTTTTCTTTTGACAATTTTAGCTCCAAAGTGCTTTATATACTTTTGTTCATAGCCCAATAGTTAAGGTAATACGAGCACCAAGACAATTTTAGATTTAGAGTTGATATTATATGTACCTTATTTTCAACTTTGATGATGAATTTTGTTATAACTTCATGAATATAGACGAAAAATAAGAATACAATTGTAATTATAAATATTGAAAGCTAGATAATTAAACAAAATTATCAATTTTCGATATTTTGAAAATTACTCCAAATATCGAAAAATGAACAACGTAATCTCTGTCCTTGAAAAGTCGAAACGTCGGCAAATAAAAAATTTAAAGTAAAATACACTTATTTGTGTCCTTCATTCCCGAGAAAACCATTCCCATATCGAAAAATTTTATTCTTACTCTTTGTCTTACGTATTGTCAAGTTATTATAAAATTCATCATCAAAACTGAAAATATACATAATTTTAAAATTTGTGATCCCACTACCGTACATCCTTAATTAATCGGGCACTACGGGTTTTGTTTGTTTTCAATAATATATTAAAGTTTTAACTTTAATTATACTTTAATAATAATTTATTAATTTTTAAATTTCCACCGAGTTTTGGAGAAATCTATGAAAACATATCATCCATCTACCGTTTTACCATAAATATGCCTACTTTTGAAATCATTTAGTTATTTAAATAATCGGGCAACCCCCGCTAAAGTTTTCATAATTGATTCAGACTTAGTCCAACTTCATATAAAAAAAAAACAAGCTTTTTATTTAAAATTGCCTTGATATTCGTAGATCCTTATTATTGCTAACACAAATGTAATTAAAATTTTGTTTAAACAAGTGAAAACAAGCAATTGAAACAGTTAATTGTTAAAATACCATGTAAAGACTGTGTTGATTACACTGTCACATTACACATGCATACATGTCACACATACATAACTGATATTCCCATATAATACATACTATATAAGTTGCGCCTAATTGGCGCTCTCACGGGTAAACACTGATGTTTACGAAAAAATGTTTCAAACAAAAGTTGTTTGTTATTTTATAAGGAACATTTTTTACATTTAAACTTTTGTTTTATCTCTAACAGTTTACAAAATGGGTCCAACGGACCCTAGACCCATTTGACCTATGTTGCTCATTTACGAACTCGACCTCACTTTTTATGTCATAAGCACGCTGAAAAAATGTCAGATTGATATATCATTTTTCGTTTTTCAGTTATCGTGTTGACAGACAGACAGGCGGGCGGACAGAAAGACGGACAGGCAACCGAAAATGGACTAATTAGGTCATTTTATGAACACCTATACCAAAATTTTTTTCGTAGCATCAATATTTTTAAGCGTTACAAATTTGGGACTAAACTTAATATAACATGACATATTTCATATATACATGGTATAAAAATTCAACCGCTGGCCTCCGAGGACATCAGACCTAACTTCTCTTAATAAACTATTATCATTGGGCAAATCATATGAAAAGTCTAGTGTATTCAAATAAACCACAAACCAGAGATGAGCTAATTTAAAATATCGAAATTGAAGAATTTTGAAGAGTCGAGTATAATCTTGGCACGAGCAATAAATTTTCTTAATTTTCTGAGAAATAGCTGTTCGTAGAAAATATTGTAAAGTACAATTGTACGACTCGAAAATAGCTCAAAATTATTGAATAGAATGCTTTTTGAAATATAGATTACTTATATATCTATAATATCAAAATTCGAATTCTTAAATAAGCTGTACTCTGCTACACTTCGCAGTGGTATACAGTTGAACGTTAAAAAAGCAGTCTCAAGTATGTAACTGGTGCGAATAAACATAACACATATAAATTAAACAAATCTCCGATACAAGAGTGCACAATTTTTAAACGAATTAACTAATTTTCATGCATGTTACATTTTTGTTATGTATAAGTCATGCCCTTTTATTTGATATCCCACAAGGGTATATTTGAAAATATTCGATTGTTCATCCCCACTTACAACACTCCTCATATCTCCTTGCGCCGGTGGTTAAAAATAAAACTATTCTTTGGGTTGTATATTGTATCAAAATTTGAGTTTTTGAAATGTACACAAACCAACTTAATTAACATTTATATACATAAATACAGGGTTGTTCACGCTATACGGCAGGGAAGACTGTGGCTAAACAGCTTGATTTTAACAAAATTTTCTTTCATGAATAGATGGAGGATTATTGGTTGTACATTTTTAACTTCACTGTTTTCGAAATATTCGGTATTTTCTGATATTAAATCTCTTAAAATCAATTCGATTTTGAAAATGTGCGCTTTTCATGAAAACGTTCAGTTAGCTATAGGAAAGTTTATGGTAATAATTGATAGTTAACAATTGCAATTTACATTTGGTTTTGACAGAAACCCTGTGTTGAATTTAAGTTAAACAAGTTATTATCGTTTAAAACTTGTAATTCTTTAGTCATAATTTTGGAACAACCTGTATACTTAATTAAATTATTCACAGTTCCGGGAAGAAGCTCAATCGATTAGTAGGCTCCGAGTTTAATTTGGTTTGAACAACTGATATAAGCTTTATTTCGAATATTTCGAAAACAGTGAAGATAAATTGAGGCAAACAAACCTTAAAAAAAAACACCTTTATTTTGATCCTAAAGCCTGAAAATGAAATAAATAGGGTGTTCCATTTAACAAAATACAATTTCGATACATTCCGCGTTTCCGGCACTCTGTATATTACGAAAATAATTTAAAAATAGCAGCCAATAACACTCCATATTCATGAACGAAAATTTCGTAAAATCAAGTCTTGTAGCCATAATTTTCCGTGTCGTATAGCGTGAACAAGCTTGTATAAGCTTGTTGTATATATAAGATCGTTTAAATTTTTGAACTTCATTAAATTCATTCGAAATAACAAAAAAAAAATTTTATTTCAATATTTCAAGGAAATAGTGCCATTTAATCCTGCATTTACTCAGAATAATTATGGAACAATGGCTCGATGGCATAACCTCATAGTTAGTGTTTCACAATAAATAAGTTCTCAAGGGATATATTTAAAAAAATGAATTTGAAAATTTAAAAAAATTTTTCCTTTCAATCGGTTAAATAATACGAAAAATATACCTTTATTTTTTCCTAAAGTCCATTAAACTTTCAATACGGAAGAGTTTCAATATACTTAGAATTAAATAATAAAATTTTCCTACCAAAATAGTATTAAGAACTTCAAGCGGAATGAATAAGAATATTCATACACAAAATAATACGAGAATAAAATTTCCTTTTTCCCAATCAGAGAATAGTGCCAAAATTAAAATAAAATTGAAATTTATTATCATTGAAACCGATCAAAAACTTCCATTTGGAATAAAAGGAGTTTCAATAAAAAATTTCATTTCAACAAGATCCGAAATTTCTGGTTCGGTCTTCTTAAAATGAATCGGATTTCTTAATTAGAAGTAATGTGTGATCCGATAAAATACTGACAATTTTTAAAATCTATTCCAACATTGATTATTAAATAAATCGATCACTTTGAAATTCGGAAAATACAATAATACTTATTTTGAACCAATTTCATATATAAAAATTCAATTAAAAATTTTAATGTTTAAATCAATGTTACAATATCTACATTTCATAATAAAGCACTTGCAAAAAATTTATTAGCAACCTGTAACAACTCCAGAATAACGTATTATTTACATGGGAAAACTCAAATGATCTAATATTCCAATTATTACAAAAACATTTGAAAATAATTTTTTAATAAAAATATTGAATGTACAGTTTTATGTAGCTGAAATATTATGATATTGTTCAAATTTTGAAGACAATCAAGAATAAGTTGATTTTCTCAGAGAAAATTTCCTTTAAAATCCTAATTTACATACATTAATGAATTTGCAGAGACCAAAAATAAAATTTACAATATCAAAAATAAATTTATTATGAATAATTCATCGGAATAATTTGACGAACCATTTTGAATTGAACTCAAAAAAATAATTTGCTTTATTTCGACAAATTCAAATTAAAATTATTAAGAACATATTTTAAAATTAAGATATATTTCATTTAAATAAGAATTTTCAAAATATATCCCCAAAAATAAGTAGAAAACTTTGGATCAATAGGCGAAAGAAATGAATGACATAAGAAAGCTTTACTATAAAACATTTCTCTAATTTTAATTTGTTTATAAACAAATAAATATTATACGTTACCTAATAATTTGTTAAGAAAAACAAATGAATATCACATTAAAAATAATAACAAAACACAATTTTGATTTATTATTATTAATTAGTTCGCTTATTAAAATGTTACATTTTTCGATTCACAAAAAACTGTATTTACCAACCTCAGTGTAAATTGAGGCACTAGAATTTTAGCGTCTTTAACATTTAATTATTTTAATTTGAATTAAAATCACTTAAACCTATTTATTAAACATTATAAATAAATAATTTCATTAATATTATATTTCTTATGTTCATATAATTATAAAAAATCATCTTTAAAATTTGTTAAAAACTTGATAGTAGTAATGGCCATCGTAACACATTTTTTTATTTCTTGGATATTTTGTTTATTTTTTAATATTTAATGTAATTATTATTTACACACATTATTTTAGCATATTTTTTGTAGGATTAATTATAATTTTTGTTATTTGTATTTTAATATGAGTATTCATTTTTAAATAATAAATTTCTTGTGTCCGACGGCAGTCTATAATACATTTTACACAAGTTCTAAACATGTTATCTGTTATGTATTATCAGTTGAGTTTGAATTTGACAGTGACAGACACATACATACAAGATTTGTTTTAGTAACATTTGATTTTCTCAAAATATTACTATAATAAATTACCGCGATTTATGGATTTTTATTTAACTCAGAAAATCCACAGCTTTCGTTATAATTCATTTTGATAAAATTTTGATTTACTTTTACAAAATATAAAAGTTTTTGCATAAAATGTCAACTGTTAAAGATCGTAGAAATTGTAACTATTTATTGCAAACGTGTCAACTTAAGTTGACGACCATTCACTTTTGTATATCTAATATCTATGCAAAATTAATATAGATGATCAAATTTTGCATTTAATGAATAATCAAAAATATCTATACATTTTTATTCCTGTAAATCATATCAACATATAATTTAATTTTTATACAAATGTAACAATTATCTAGAATTTTCGATAAATGGTGGAAATTTTACATTTTATGCACTTATGCCATATAGACAAATTCTTATGTTCTGTATTCGGTCGACAACCTTACACTTCATCTAGATGCGCAGGAGCGTATTGTTATTGTTTTTATTCAAATTCGCATTGGAAATTTGGTACTTAACAAAACATAAGCTAACCAATCATTCGTCCCAGATTTTACCTACTATATGTAAATAAATCTTTAATTTATGCTGGATTCTCATCATTTGCCTCGTATTTATTTAACAAAGGCTTCGTCTATTCCAGTTATGATATGTCTCACATTTTGGAAATGATCTCATATTTTATTTCATAAATTAATGAAGAGAATAGCATAGCATATTTGAATAAAAAATTGCCACGTACAATTTTAAAGTGTAGTATAGGTATACCCAGGTATGCCTATATATACTTAAATATTCAGACATGTAGTTTCAAAATTAAGAAAGACGAGTTTGGTAGCGTTAAAATTAGAAAAATAAATAGGCCAATAACATTTTACTATTAATAGTGGTTTGTGTGCAGTTACTCTAATTTACTGACTTTGGAATATTAAATTCTATGTTAAAAGTTTTCGCTATTTATTAATAATTCATTTTGGCATTTATATTAACACTCTGTATTTAAACTCCTTTATTAAAAAATTAAATTTAAATTTCCTGTAATTGAGAATGATTTTATAATACACAGGGTGTGCAATTTTAAACTGCATCTAAATATCTCACCAGAAATATTTCTCATGTTCTGATATTAAATTTGACCTAGTTCTTCGACTTTTTTAATAGCCAATTTAGATCCTAAACGGTAAGAGATAGAATAACACTTTAATCTAGAAAGTTGATAATCATAAAAGTAACATTTTTCATGCAAACCATTTTTTCGAAAATCGTCAGCGTTCGGAAGAAATGCAACTTAAAAATATGTCATTATTGCTTTTAATCGAAAGAAAACATACGAAACGGGAAAATGCTTTAGCCAAAATTTGTCAAGAGCAATAGAGGACATTCGCCTGTGTCCAAAAAATTAAAAAAAAAAAAACCGGCGTTTCTGATGAAAATCAGTACATTTTATGAAAAATCAGTAAATCAGTACAAAGGTCCAAAAATCAGTACATATACGTACTGACAAATGGATAAATAAAATAATCTCTTGCAGACTCCTGACAGATCTCTGGCTCTTTATTCATTCGTGTAAAGATACATTCCAAGAGTCTCATTACCAGCAAATTTGTAAGGAATCAGGTTAAAGTTTGAATCCTGCCTCATGTCGCGGCCTGATTAGTTCGCAATACTCATGATAAGTTTTGCCGTGCGCCAATCTCCTCTATTTAGCCTTTGCCTTTTACACTTCCGATTGTTCGATTTATACAAAATAAATTCCGGAAAGTGCGTAGGCAGCAGACATCAACACTTAAATCTCGATCATAATTTTACAGTTTTATCCTATCGTTAGATATTAGCTTTTGCATTCAGAAGAGAGCGGTATTTTAAAAATTACTTATTTCTTACCGTATTTATTCTTGATGAATTTTTACTTATTTCCTATGAATAAAATTTAAATAAATATGTTGGAAAATTGGAAATGTTAAAAAGCAAAATAAATAAAACAAGCATATTTAATCGAATTCTTTATTATGTAAATTTTTTTAAAATAATTTAAAAAATAATTGAATGGCATTAATTGCATTAATACACATTAAACCAAATTTGATATTTTAAATGTAATATAAGAAGAATAGGAGGGTTGCGTTTCTTTATAGCAATTTAAATTCTTAATTTCAATAAAATGCTTTTAAATCAATTATTATCAAAATAATACAATTAATAACATAAAAATTTACAAAAAAACGATTCAACAGAATATTGTAATAATATTAAAAGATAAATGGTTTTCTTAATTTTTTTTTACAAACATATATATTGTGGATAATTTTTACATATTACAAAATGGTTACAATTTTATCAAAATTGAAATCAGGTACTAAAAATGAATGATTAAAAATTAAAAGAAAACGGAATATATTAAAAAAAAAAGAATTATCAATGTTAAGAAACTTTGTTAAGAAAAATACATAGGGTGTTGGGACACCCGGTTAGAACGAAGTTCCTTTCGCTGTAATTATGTATTAAATAACAGGCACAATGAGATTAATTAAATGAAAAAAAAATACGAAATATTAAATGAATGATTCGTATTATTAATTTTTCGGCCTAGCTCTCGCCACCCACAATATATGCGATAGGGAACTACGTTCCAAAAATTCAAATAATTATTTACAAGTGGTTTTATCATTTAAAAATAAGATCCTTCACTTTTTATTGATAATTTTCGGAAAAAAATAACAGATCAAATGATAGACCGATACCCATATAATCACTAATATCTGGACGCATATCAATCTTTGGGATTCCCTCAAACAACAATTCCAGCCTATATTTTTTTACGTCTACTTTCATTTTTTTATTCGGAAATTTGAAAAACTAATTCAAAATTGATAAATTGCGTACAAATGTGTACATATTTTTGGGAGAGAGAGGCAGAGTGGCTACTTCTACGCTGTTTATCAGCCACTTTTAGTGTTGGTATAAATAGCGCAGTAAGCTAGAATTGTTGTTTGAAGGAATAGTTTACCGAGGTTCAGATCATCGACCAAAATATTTGTCAAAGTGATTTAAGTAAAACAATCTTTGGAGTTTTAAATGTTTTCAAATTAATTTCTTGACTGAAATAACGTCGTTTTTGTAAAAAAATGGACCATTTTAAGTTATAACTTAATAAAGTAGTGTTTTTAATTTTTAAATTATCAAAAAATGAGAAACCTTTTTTAAATAATTTTGAACGCTTCAGATTAGAATTAATAGAAATGGGATTAGTTTTTCTTACTGAAATATTATAATGTTTTATTTTTGAGCATTATTTGATTTTTGGGCAGGAGCTATATTTCATAAATTTAAGCTCGTACAATGGAGGGTAAAATACATATTTTTGTATCAAAGAGCAGAAATAAAATTTAGGGAAAATATGGTTTTTTTGTACAAATTTTAATTCGGGAAAATTTATTATTAGTCCAGTCTTACGATTAGAAATACCGTGTCTAGGATAGTAAATGCATAATCAAATGATATAAGCCAGCATTATTTTGAAAATTTGCGGAGTTCTATTAAATTTTTTTTAACATATAAAAAAATGTTGTTTCTCCTGCCAAAAAGAAAATATTGAATTATTACAGGCATTATTGGCATTTTTATTACATATTTATTGTTGGAAATATTTTAAGGGATATAATATTGGTGTTTATTTATTAATTAATGGTCCACATCAGAAAAAAATTATGGAAAACCATTAAGGCTGTGCTTATTCTTTGTTTTGCTTCTTTTTTTTTACAATTATACATAAATTTTAACTATGATGCTATATTCTTTTTCTATACGTTTATTCATATGTCAACTGCTAAGCCGTTGACGTATGTATTTATAGATTATACAGGTCTGAAAAAGAGATAAATTTCCCATTTTGATTATAATAATTATTTATATTATGAGTATACTATTAGCTTAATCAATCCCTTTTGACATTTTGTGCTTATACGTTTCGAGAAACCAAAGTTGTACTAAATTCAAATACATTAAAAAAAAAAATGGTAAGCAATGTAATCTTTCTCCCCAGGTTTCTTCAAACAGTATTTTTCGGATGATGAATATAATAACTGAACTCTATTTTCGATCGTAATACTTTTAAAAAATCGTACAAATACCGTAATATTTTGATGCTGTCAGATATAAGACGAACATCACAAAACACAAAACATATAATGAAGGAAGGCAAATCAAATAAAATATATTCAACTTGACAAAGATGATGTTGATGCGGATGCAGATAGGCATAATTTCAACCAGTGTTCCCAGTGAATAGTCGTTCAGTAACGTGGGTTTAATGTATGAACTTCTGCGGAACAGACTGGAGCCTGAAAAGGCGATGTTCATTTACATGTTTCCCGCCTTGTGATTATAAAAATAAGCAATTGTACTTCTGTCAAGTAGTCAACGGGAGGCACATCACAATAATAGATGGAATTTGCGCTTTAGGAGAAAATCACATAAATGTATAATTAATCGGTTGAGCGACACGAAAAATTAAAGATGGGTCTGCGTTATATTTTTAGCCACGGAAATGTAAGGGGGAAGGGGGAGAGTCTGGTAGAAATTTCTTTTTTTTAAATAATTGGATCAAAATACTAATACATGTAGGCATTTAATTATTCTGATTATAACCAAATTATATCAAACGTTAAAACCATAAAGTCTTCCCTTCAAACTTCGAATGGACTGATGACGAACGAGGGTAATATCCTACAAACGGCAATCTGCGCAATAGGATAGAGAAAGTTACACAAATGTATAATTAATCTGTATAGCATTCAAACGCGTCTAAGACGACAATCTTTGTATCTCCATATCGTATTTTTGGAGATGGAATTTTGATATTTTAAAATAAAGCATTAGTGGATTGGAAAGAAAAATGAAAGTGGATAGTCTGTCAAGACTAAGAAAAGAACCGATTTTTTATAACAGAGCTTCTAAGAGAGTCTAAGTACTGCATACATTAAAAGGAAAAAGATACATAAATAAATATTCTGTTCCATTATAAAAATTCTGTTACCGACTATTATACCCATAGCCCATACATGGCTATGAAATTTCTATGAAATAATATGAAATTTTATTCATAAATAAATATTAATTATCAATAATCAAAATGGTACATTTTCATCCGTTCAATATTTGTTTTTGATTACATATAAAATTGATGTGTGCATTCTTATTATAATTTACTTCTATTTTTGTCTGTCTTGATATAACTGTTATATTTCTATTACTAAAAATTGATATCAATTGTCTAAATCTATGTCTATTTTATTTATTCAAGGTGGATTTAATTTTATAAAATATGCAAAAATATTAATTATCATTGATATGGCTGATAAATATATTTTTAATTGATTTCAATTTAATTCTTAAGCTAATTGATGATATTAACCACAGGCATAGAAAATGGACACAACGTATACCAAATTAATGATTTTTCCATAAGTCTTTCGCCCCTCTTTATTAAAATATATTGTAGAGTATCCTCCTTCATAAGAGCATAGGAAAAGAAGCCTAACACCGACTGTTATTTGGTTGATTTAACAAAATAAGACGATCAAATGAGAGTCGGAAACCAGACTTTACAAAGAACACATCGCTGTAATTTAAATTAATTAATACACCGTCCCAATCTTTAATTTAATCTTCAGGGTTTCATAAGCCAACTCGACTTCGTAACTTATCAGGGATGAAGGATCACTTCTATTTGATTTGTGAAAATAGTTTTAAACACTAATTGTTAGATTTTATATACCGAACAACTTTCTAATTTGAAATGGTATTATATTTCTATCTCTTATCAGTTAAGTTATCTCTTATTAGTTACAAACTCGACTTAATATTGAAATGATGTTTAAATAAAACTCAAATTCAAGGTCTTTTTAATATATCTTTCTCGAGTTCAACAACTTTTTGTAAACATTTTTTCGTTTTCTTGATTTAACCTACAATATATTTCTAATTAAAGAGTAGCCAAGGACTTCTGGAACATATTATATTAGTTGGTCAGTTTCGCTTGGTATTTGAATAATAAGATATAATCGTATAACTCGATTAGCGGCATTTTTGCAAATATAAATGTCCTCATTCTATGTCTATGGACGTATGAATAAAGTCGTTTTACATTAGAAAACCAATAATTTTAAATTGTTGAAACTAGTTTGCATTTACCGTTTTGGTTTAAGGAATTAAAGAAGAAAATAAACTGGCTTTATTCAAAATTGTTACATTTTATCCAAATAAATGACATGAACCACATTTTCAGTAGCACTGAACAAATTTAATAAATTATAGAAGTAAATGAAAGTGCTTTTTTCATAATTGCTAGATTTTATCCAAATAAATGGCATGAACCAGAGAACATTTTCATTGATGTAGATAGTTCAAGAAGAGTTTTAGCACATATTCTTAAAAAATTAAATGAATTGTAAATCTAATAAGGGTTTCGTAACTTTTTAGAGCAAGGGTACAAAAACTGTGTTTAAATTTATATGTTTTATAATTGAAAAATATTTTTTTTATATTCAAATCATGGCAGTTGAAAAGGATATTGATTTTTTAATTTCACGTGAATTAGTAACCAGAAATCAGACTTGGTACACATATTAATTCCGTGATACACATAGTATTTTGGTTAAATACTAATTTTAAAGAATGGTTTCATGTAAAACGACAATGAAAAATAAAAAACAAAATGTTGCTTCACTTTTCCATATAGTATAAAAGTCATTCTAAGGCCTCATGTTGAACCGCATTCCGGTAATTTAAATATTTATACTGTGATTTTATCTAAAAAAAAAATGCTTCTATAATTTGTGATATGAATTTTATATAAATGATCAGGGTCAGATTAATGTGCTGGCTAGCCATTCATATAATAGGCACTGAAATACACAAGGTTTTGTTTATACCTGGTTTATAGTCCACTCTGTGTAATGAATAACCAAAAAAACCCTTTAATCAAAAATTTTAATGTTGATAAGTTATTAAAATAATTGAATAACGAAAGCGAAACGCAAAAGAAATTATTGTTCTTATCGTTATAGCGAGTAAGAGACCATTCGTACGAGTATTAACAAGATTTTTACAAATGCGGAATTAGTTCTCTCTTTCAGTAAGATTTTCGCTTCAATGATAAATAGCTAATTTCTCATTGAATGCGAGATTTACTTATCGCAACGCAATTTGTAATTTGGGTATGTAAAATTGTAAATTTGTAATTTGGGTATCCTTGAGTATGGGAGTGTATATATATATATATATATATATATATATATATATATATATATATATATATATATATATATATATATATATATTAAGCAATGTGTATAAGAAAGATACAATTATATGTTTGGTTGTATGCTTCCTTGTATGCATGTAAAAGCATACTGAACTATTGCTCAGAGACCACATACATTAATCAACAACTGCTGAACAAAGCTACAAAAATATAATAGTATTTTTTATATTTGCATACAAGCAAACGTATAATAGTATTTTTCTTATATACATTGCTTAATGTACTCTCTCATATTCATGTAATATATATTAAAGAAATCGGTCTGATTTCATTTATTAAAAAATTAATTCAGGAAAGAAAACCTAAGAGATAATCAAAAAAATGCACCAGAAAACCTATAACTTATTTGTTTTTTGTCGATTCTCGAATTCTTAATTAAAGCCTCACTTATCAACGTTAATATTTATTTACCAACATTAAAAGAATGTATTAAAAAATTTTTTCATTTCCAATCAATGAAATCGAGTTCTGAAGAGTGTGAACTATAAGAACGTTATATGTTGATAGAAATTTATAGCAAAAAAAGGTGGAGGCTAAAACGATTTTTTGTTGTTATTGATTTCAAAAGTCAATTAATTATGAAAACAATCAATCTTATATTCCACCTATTTGTTTATTCTCATCAACCTTGTATACTTTTATGGAGAGAAACGAAATACGATTAAAAAGTTTATATTTAAAACGGAATGGATTCCATTTATATGTTCCATTAAAATTCTCTCCTAAAAGATTCACTTCAGTATAAGAGAGTGCTTTTTCTTTTTAAAACTAGCCTTTATATTGATTATGTAAATCTAACTCTAATCAATGATTCTCGTAATTTATTAAACAGTCATTAGTTGTACATATTTACAAAATTTATCTATAAAAATTTTTGGTTGTAATAAAGGTGCGACGAAACATTTATCTATATAGGACTTATTAAAAAATTTTTTTTTAATAGTAACAAGAATAATTTTACAGATATGTTCTTATATGAATTGTTCTTATATTGAATATTGAATATTTTTTCGGATTTTGTAAAGTTTAAACATAACAAAAATGAATTAAAAAATTTTTTTACCAACATCGTACTAAAAGATTTACACGCATACACAGCCTCTTAATATTACGCTGCAAACAAATATTTTTTTACATTTAAATATTCATAATAATTGACACTGAAAACATGGAATATTGATTGCAATTATAATAAGTCAAATGTATTCATGAATGTATGTTTGAAACATTATCACAGAAACGTAATATACGCTAGCTATTCCAGAATGCATATTTTTTGCAACGCTTGTAGCTATATTTTAGTTTTTTGATGCTCTAGATCGTATCCACAAAAAGAGCAAAACCAGCTCTAAAATTTCACATAAAAAAGGAGACAATACTTGAAAATACGCATTTGTGAATACAAAACTTTGTTACAATGTGAAACAAACTGGATACCGGAAGATATTATAAGTGCCTTAACATTAGAGAGTTTAGTTTTTAGGCATACACACAATTGTACAATATATAATTATCGCTTTCGCACAAAACGAAAGACCGGTTCATTTCGTATGTCCAAACTTGGATACTCACTATGTAACAAGCAATCGATGTGACCGCTCTTAAACATGCACGTGAATTTGTTTTCATGGATAAATTATCAATTGACTCATAATTAGCTTGTCTCCTCGGGTCTGGCAATTAACAAGTATTGTAAGATATGGCATAAAAATTTATTTTCAGAAAAAATTTCAATTTATACCATTCAAAATACAAGGTAATCAATTTTAAATTAAAATAATTTTGAGTATCCCCAATTTACAATTGATTTTGCGTTTCTAATTTATTTTTTATATTCATAGCGTTCGGTTCCGGCAATAATGACTAATATTAAGTAACATCTAACGGAAAAATTTTTCTTCTTCGCTAGATTTTTTTAAATTTGTTACTTAATTTCAGATTGAAATACCATGATAAAAAAATAATTATATAGACAATCCATTTTACTTAAATAATAAAATACCATTAGCACCGTCTAGACTTTGAAATTTTTGTGTGGACTATGACTGCGAATTTATTAATATGCAATATATTTTAAGAAATTCTAATGAAAATTTTCATAGCGAGCTTTAAAAAAACCAAATGAAACGTCCTGTAAATAAAAATTTTGTAATATCTTAAAACAACAACGCAATTACCAGACTGGTAAAAGAATAATTGCTATCAATATGACGTGGTAAAGATTCTCTAAAATCAATACGGGACATATAGTTCCATATTGCTTTTTGAGAATTTACGTACACTAAGTTCATTGAAGTCGTAGCAAGGGCCTTTGATGCTCAAAGATAAGTTTTTTATTTACATCCCTAGTTTTTCTTGAACAAGTGTATTAAAAAAAAAATTATAAATATGAAGAACTGAATGAAACGATACAATAAAGAAATTTTATCAGTTACAAATGAATTGCTATTTTCGGTTCATAAAATATCGTTCTTTTCCGCCTATGTTTTTGTCCATGTATATAATTTCTAATTTCCCAGATTTTAACGTGTTGAGAAATCATCAGTTCTTTTTGAAGAACAAATATTCAAGTAGGTATCTATGAAGTTAAAATTTATAAAAGAAAAAATTAATTTTTAACGCGTGAAAATAATATACCACGAGTCCAAAATGAATATGATGAATTATCTACAAAATTTTATTTTTGGAGGTATTTGGAATTTTATACAGTTTTTTGATAATTTCAGATATAAACTATCTTAATTAGATTCTACTGTGTTAATAAACCACTAAAAAAACGCAAAATTTTATTTAACCGATAAGTGCCATAATAATGCATTTAAATTATACTTTTTCAAATTTGACGAAAACGCTGAACGCAGTGGACACCATATTGCTCTGTGGTCATGATGTCAGTTAATTGTGTGAGCAAATGCACAGATACTGTAAATTATAATTTAAACTTTGTAGTTTACACAGCCGTACAGATTTACACAACAGATTAAAAAAGACTGGAAACTTTGATTTGAATTTTAAAATTTATCTTGTTATTTTTCAAACTAAAACTAATAACATTTTTCGACTGCTTTTGGCCTAGGCTATCTCAATAATATATTTTTAGATTTTTTCTCATCATATAGAGACCCTATTAACAAAATAATTTTAAAAATTTCAAATGGCTGTGAAATAAAGTTTATATTTAATGGTAATTTGTGCTATTACTAACAATTTTTAGCTACTTTTTGAGGATGTATAAACAAAAGTTTCATAATTAAGAAAATTTAGGCTCTAAAATTAAACCCTATTCTCTCTCTTGCAACACTTGCAAATTCCCTGGCATGAAAATCCGACCACGATTAAGAGCCTAAATTTAAGTATCTATTAATTTTTTTACCTAACTTATATTTATCAATCTTCTAAAAGGCAGAATTGTAAAACGGTCACAAAAAATGTAATCGTTTACCACGTTTATCATCTTTGATGACCTTAGATTAAATTTTAATTTCATTTCTAATTTTAAATTAAAAACATTTCCATTTTCTGTTCTTAACTTAACCCATTGGGTGATACCCTAGCTACGACCCCATGATTTTTATTAAACAACAGATACATACAACAAATAAGAATGAATGAAATATATAATAATTATATTATAAAATATTTTTACAAATAAATAAAGAAATATATTATTTATATTTATAATGAATATAAATTTGCAACATTTTTTTTTAAAATAAAACAGAATAACTAAAAACTTGATATAATTAATTATCCCTATATAATAAAAATAATTACACTATACAATTAATTTAATTAATTATTAATATTATCACAAATAATATGCGTTTGTTTTTGAATTATTTTTTTACACAATTTTTTAATATTTAATATACACACTGGTATGATGATTTTACATTTTAACATAAATTTTAACTAATTTTATTAACAACGAAAAATAAAATTTTATCACCGATTCTGTTTTTTGTTTGTTTGTTTTAAATCTTTGATTTATTTTGGTAACAATTTGTTTAATTTTCTTTTGTTTTTCTATCACTAACAATATTTTACTTGTATATAACAATTTTTCACATTTTCTATTGCTTATAATGTTTTTTATATATTAATTTTGTTACGTATTATAGAATTGTTTAAGCTTAAATCAAGGTAACATTTCCACGTAATTTTCGGGAACTAAACCAGTTTTACCATTTAATGTGCCTTCCAACCATCCTGGTTCCAGTGAACTTTTTACTACAAAAATAAGAAACAAAAAGACTATATAATCAAATACAGTAAACTAAAATATTACGAGTAAATATAAAAAATTTTAACTATCGAATTTTTTGAATTGGGTTGTTGAATAAAAAATAATTATCAATTGTTGTATGGCGATTGGAAAATACCGTTTTTAGCTGAAAATAGTCATTTTTACCGCCAAAATGTAGCACAATTAAATAAAAAAATTAAAAGGAAATTTTTGTTTCGTTTCAAAGGTAATTTAAAGAAAGTGTTTAAAAACGGAATTATTTTGAGCTTATATTTGGATTCAGCGATTCTGAAAACCCCCTACATAAGTTTATTTTCTATTTTTTATGTTTTACAATAGGTTAACCTTTTTTGGGATTTACAATGAAAGGGGGGGTCGTGAGACAAATTCTAAAAGTATGACTTTTTCTAAATTAAATTACGAACAAAATGAGCCGTGTTACATCTTAATCAGACTGTTCTCAAAAAAATTAGATTTAAAAACTCTATTTGCCTGTACTATAAATACATTTTATAAATTAAAAATAACTTACCATTTGTAATAATTTGATTTGGCTCAAATGATAATTCTCCATCATTTTCGCCTAAACACGCGTATAACGTGCGCACCCTTCTGAAAAAAATTCGATTAAAACAAAGTTGTTCTGAATAAATATAAGATGAACTGGCAGGATCAAATTTTAATGTATTCTAAACACAAATATAACTACGACTAAGTATGATGAATTCACTCACAAACCGCGGATCATTGCCGACAAGCAATACGAGATTAGCAACTGACCTGAATTAAAATTGATTAACTAATTGAAAATCTATGGTTCAATCAAATCATAATTTCATAGAATTCAGCGAACGAATCTTTGGATAACCACGTGCCACAAATACGCGATTAGCCGTAGGCTTACACAGTGGCTAGATATTCGATACCGATGCTTGTTTGCCATTATTTTATTATTTTATTAGCATTACTTAAAATCGATATTTCTTAAGCAATTTCGATGTCACAGTAGTTATGCTCAATTTTTGTGTAGAACTTCCAATGATCCTTTCAATTCATCCTGTATAAATATTGAAACCATTTAACTAATATATTTTAATATTAAAAATAAGCTTTTTATTTGAAATTTAGTTTTGTTATAAATGCTATTATTTTCACACAATAATTAGTCGTAAAAAACCAATGTCCAAAATACATGAAGTTTTTAAACACGCTGACAATTATCTGTTCTATTTATTGAAATACATTTCAATTTTGATAAAATCAAAACGTGTTTAGAAAAAAGCATGCACAAAATGATTAGAGATATTTAGCAGCTCACCTTACACTAAAATTAGCTGGACTAGATCTGCCGCTAGCAGATGGTGATGATGAATGAATACTCCTATAAAAGTTAGTATTTTCAATCAGCAAAAAAAAACCCATCACCGCACACCACACAACAAAAACACATACCACAAAATTAAATTATAAAAATAGGCAAATTTAAATGGGGGAATTCGAGTACAAAAGTTATACTTTATTTGAAATATAATCTTACCCGACAGGCTTTATTTGGAAATTAGTTCTATAAATTATTGGGACAAACTTTTCTGAATGATCTATAATAGATATAATTTTAATATAAACTGAATTAGCATAGTTTAATATTTTGCCCTAATATTATTAAAAGTATTAAATTTAAAATTAAAGTAAATTATTAATTTTATAGCGTTATTAAGCCAACCCTGTAGCAATTCTTATTTTTTAATCTTTGTAGATCTGTTTAGGACGCCCCAACGGGGAGGCCTTTGCTTAAAGTTTTGTCTACTTTTCTTCTATTTATCCATTCTATTTCTTCTATTCATCTATTCGTAAAACTTACAGGTTTCTTTATTATTTCCACGGTTGTAAAAATAATTTGCTATTTTAATAGTTTTTATTTAAGTCGAAAGATATTACAAAACTCTGCACATTCCCTCCATTAAATTTTCTTTTTCATAATTAATTCTCTTTGCTTTTCTGATGAAAAGTTTCTAATAAGTTCAGAAAACAATATTTTCGGAACAGCAAGTATTGAATAACCATCCATTAAGATTTCGATATAATTTTAAAAATATTGATTTCTGAATCAAATAATAAAAATAATGTTAACATTTAACCCAAAACCTTTTTGTAATGAATAATATCCAGGCCACTAACATCAAATGAAATTTAATGTTTGCAATTGTTAAAGCAACTTTTTATTTCATGCAAATGTTAATTCAATAAAAAAAAGTCAACCTCAGAATAATTTTAAATTGATTGATTTTGGTGAAAAACACACACAAAATGGTGCTCTATTGGAATTATTTTACGACGGTATCTACTTGACTAAGCGCTCACTGTTTCAAAAATTTTAATCTGTTACCACTATAATATTGTTAGCCATTATTATTTCATATTCATACAAGGATTTCATATTCCTAACTTTTGGAAATAATTAATTTTGCTTTTTTCTGAATCACTATTAGACCAAAGCTGGTCTTTCATTTGAATAGGCAATTATTTGCATCCGATCTTCCAGAGATTTTCAATATCAGTAGTGATAAAAAATTGTGTAATTTATTAAAACAGTGAGTTCCTGGACTATATTTTGACTGAATAAAATATTGAATTATTATTATTGAGTATATTAATAAAAATTAAAACGAACATGCGCACTCGTTTGATTATAATTAAAGATAATTTAAAAATAAAATTAATGAAATGTGTTTACTCACACTGATCCATGTGGTCGATAACTTTTGGCATAATGTGTACCCATTGTATTGTTACCACGTTTCGTTTTTTGCGGTGAACTATATAATCCTATTCCTATAGATCCACTATGACTATGATTACTGTTGCTAATACCATCACGTTCACGCGGTGACATTGATGATACTGATTCATTAGAGCTACTAGTACTGTTTAAAGTTTCATTTCGTATATCGTTCACTGGAATTTAAAAAAAGAATAATTTTATCAATATTGGTATAACGATTAAATTAATACATCAGTTTGCTTTATATGGTCTTGTAATTGTTGAAAATGAGTGTAATGTGGTAAACCCGAAATAAGCTATCTATGGAAATAGATAAATAGTTTGCGAAAGACGAAGATAGCCAGTTTTTGTGATGAAAATAAACCAATTTTTTGAGTATAGAGTAAAAGTGGTATTATGAGTTCTTATTTATTTTATATATATTTAATTATATGAAAAGGTTACACGAGGGATGCGCGTGTTGAAGTTTTTAAACAAAGAGCAAAGAGTTATTATATAAGCATTAGTTAAAATTTATAATATATGGCCACTGGAGGGGTATCGATGATATGTTTGCCTATTGCGCTATTGACTTTTTATCCGCCTCGGCCATCGTCGTAAATTTTCATAAAAGAAATTCATCCATCGACGTTAATTTGATTAGATTACATCTGTTATCTTAAGAATATTATAAATCTGAAGAGTTTGTTTATTTGGTTGAACGCGCTAATCTCAGGAACTACTGGTTCGAATTAAAAACTTCTTTTAGTGTTGAATAGCCCATTTATTGAGGAAGGCTATAGGCTCCTTCCTCTCTACATCTTTTGGATTTATGTTACTTTTTAAGTAACATATTGTTGGATTTATGTTACTTTTTTTAAGCCTTAACATGGGCCAAAAGCCCATGTTAAGGCTTAAGTTATTTTTTTATATTTTGTCAACAGTTTTATTGTATAAAATGACTTAAAAATTAAAATCCTTGCGAATTCCATAAAAAAGCGTATTTTGGAATTCGTAGCATGCTTTCAGATTTCTGACATTCTTGCCAGGAAATAAAATGTGATTGTCTCGATATTATAAATTAAAAACAATTCGCCATCAATGAGTATCGTTATTCGAACTTTTTTTTTTTTTCTAAGCAAAAAGTATAACAATATTAACTATACTACATCGCATCGTGTTACTGAATTACTAGTTATTAGCCTTAGCAATGGTAATTTCAATTTCTTATAACAACATTGTCAGTTTATTTTAATAAGACATCTATAGTAGTTTCTATGTAAATACGGCTCTTAATACCACCCTTATTTCATATAAAACTAAAAATAGTGTGTCAATTAATCAATTAATTTGATTTATAAAAATTTTTTTAGTTGATTAATAATTAAAGCTTTTAATATTAAAAAATTGTTAATAATTAATATTTCACTACTCACATCCACTATTATGAAATGGAGGTGGTCTATATTTATTATGTGCAGGACTGTAACCGTGCATATTGTGCAGATTACTTTCCGAATATGCAGACATTGTGTTGTTGGTGTTAATACGCTGGTGCATAATATTTCCCCGATTTACGCCACCAGCAGATTGATGATTATTACTGCCAGAAGTTAAATGTTCACTATGTGACATAAGACCACCACTACTGCTACTGCCTACATATGACGATGATATGCCACCATTCATTTCACGTTCACCACCAATTAATTGGGTGCCATCACCCATGCCACCACTAGTACTTGTCACATTATGTAAACTTGACGACATATTATTTAATGGTATTGGTCCATCATAGTATGTTTTTATCACAGCCTGTAAAATATTATTTTCAATACTTAATATTATTTGTTCCGTGCATACTTGCAGCCAACGTTAAACGATAATACGCTAAAAATTAGCACTAATAAGGGCAGGTTTTTATTATTACTTTGCACAATAAATTGAAATTTAGGCATAATTTTTTCTTTGTGTTGCTAGACTATACGACTACACGCAGAGCGAATAACACATACAACTTGTATTACAACCACTAGATTACGGCTTATTGATTATGCTTGGGAAAAATAGCCCTAAGTTTAAAAAACTTTAGTAGTTTAGTCTAATTTTCAGATTCCCAGTCTTAAAATGCAAAGGATTTTAAGATGAAAAAATATATATCGTTGTTTTTTCAAATTGTCTCGAAAACTATTAGCTTTATCGCTAAAATTCTTCTTAAAATGTTGAATTGAGTGATAGGTGATTTTTAGATTACCCGTTTTTTCAAGCAAATCGCTGTGTGCGTACCCAATGTCTTTTTTAGAAAGCGAATTAAAAGTATGACCGTCCGAAACCCTCATATGATACAAGGTATGGGCGCTCAACCATTAATTCGCTTTCAGGAAGCGAAAGAACGCATTGCATTCTTTTAATTATTTGTAATGAAAAAATCCTCAAGAAATGGTTGTTAGTTTTTAATTCATATTATGTAAAATTAGCTCAAAGAGTTCCAATAGCTTTAAATTAATAATCTAGTAATTGCGTATTTAATATTTTAAACTAGAGAATTAACGTATTATTACTGCATTATGCGTCTGGAGTAAAAAATATGCTCATTTCACCGAAAATGATGAACTGAGTTTGCATTTCGCTTTCTCACTTTTGTTGAATATTAATTTCATACGTCTCTAATACAGAGTTTGTATTATAGCATTTAATCGCACAGTCCAGTAATTATACGTTTATAGGACTATCAGAAAACAGTAAAAATATAAGCCATTAAAAATGTAAGGATTGTTTTCGTGAATCGAAAACATTTAGTAAATAATTAAGGTATAAAGATAATATTCTGTGGCATACAAAATTTGAAGCGTGCCAAATATCAAGTTGTATATGGGATATTTTAAGGAATAAGTTGTTAAGCAAAATTGAAAGAATCAATTCAATTTGGGGAAGGGTTCTTTAAAACTTAAGACGCTATTCTAGTGTGAATTTAGTAGTTTTAAAAATAAATTGTCGGAATTTCAGTTAATAGTTCAAAGAAGTTTCGAGATTTTTTAACTTTCTTAACTAGGCTTCGGTGCTTTAGAAAACCTAACCAATCGAATAGTTACCGCTCGTAACCGAGATATGTAAATAATATTCTGTCTAAAAAGTTGAAAATTTTTATATATCCTTTTATATTTTGCCTAAAATGAACGTAATCCAGTATGTATTTTGTTATAGCAATAGAGCTACATTTTTTAGAGCTAGGTATCGTTAAAAGATACTCCACCGCATCATTCAAATCGTTATAAACGAAAATAAAGCAGCGTCCATCAATTTCAAACAAATCAACAGTAATCAAGCCAAAAGTGGTTTTCTCCGATATTCGTGATTCAGTTCATTATGAATTAGTTCTGAAAGAACATAAAGTCAAAAAAGAATACTGTTTGGAGATATTGACACGTTTACATAAAAGATTGTAGATTCTGCACGCCATTCCCTTATTTAGTCCCATCTGTTTTTGATTAGCTCCTGAATTAAAATTATCACTATTTTTGATACCCTTTATCAAATTTAATTTTTAAAATTGTTGAAGGAGCTAAAATGTTTTTAAATTAAAAAAAAGCTGACATAAGTATGTTGCTTCAATAGGGGCTTTGAAGATAGCAAAATAACTATTAATGGTTTAAGGACAATTGTTTTATTGTAAATTGTAACGGCGAGTTTTATCTAATAATTTTCGGTACTTATTTGACAGAAAAGTTAATAAATTAAATGTGTATTTTCGGAGCGTCACACTAGAATACCATTTTAAACTAAAGTAAAATAAATAGGAAAAACAAGAATAGGTTGTGCAATTGTTTTTGCGTACAGTACATACATGGGTAACAGGTGGCGATGTATGTGAATGATTATATCTTTGATTGTGCGTTTGAATTTGTTGTTGTTGATTGGATATGATGTTAGAAGTACTATTATTACGATGTGGATGTGAATTATTTACAATATAATTATTTGTATTCAATTGCTGTTGGTGATGGTGCGTTGACGGCGATGAACCACGTATTAAGTCATTTGTTGTTTGATTTGTTGTTGATTGTAATTCAGGAGGATCTGGTGGACTTTTAAATATTTTCTCATAATTTTCAATTAAAATTTCCACAACAACATTATAAAATTTTATATCCATTATTGACGCGACTGTTTCTTCTTCTGGTCGTAACAATGTTGGTCCAAAACATACAGCTAAATTACTTACAGGCATTAAATTTTTATCACTTTTTGCTGCAACACTAAAACATTTAAAAAAAAGAAAAATTATTATACATGGTCTATATTAAAAGAGTTGTTCTCTGTTAACGTGTTTGTTTTGCTACAATATTGTAAAAGTGTTTTTGGCTATATGCAACTGTAAGAGAATACAAGCTTGTTGTAAAATAATATGTAATTTTTAACTCTAATGTACCACTAGAATGTTTCTCATAATATATAGTGTAGGAAGTTTTGATAAATTCTGTTAATATAGATATCTCTCTTCAACGACCAATACTATAAGTATAGTCGTTTATGTTCAACAATAAAATTGATTAACTTTCCGTTATTATTATCTCAACAATAATTTTGGTTTTTCTTTTTTTAACTCAGAACAAACGCATTAATGTCCAAGTAAGTAAGAAAATCGTAGAGACTTGCTAGCTGCTCACAGGAATCTTTAAATCACATGGGTTAGAAGTAGAGAGAGTGACAAAATTTGTTCAACTTTGTGGAGTTATATGTCTCTATTTCTAACTGAAATTATATATCTATCCAATCCTAGCTCGATGGGGCTCGATTCACTAAAAAGACTCCTCCTTCCCAGGTAAATCCTTTTCCGCCGTTATGTTGTAAAACAAATGAAAATTTGGGTGAAATTGAATTTGTGTAAGTGTCTCTGCTTTCTCTCTAATGGAATAGGAGGAACTGTACCATTTACAATTTGTACTTACTTTTTTAAATGTTTTATTAATATGTCTAACATTTCTATATTTTGTTTTGGCAGTCTATGAATTAAAGTATGAACATCATTTAAACGTAATTGTCTGGTTTCTTGTTCTAGAAAATAAAACAGAAAATTGTTAGATTCGAAAATGATTCATTAGTGTACTTTTTATAAAGAAATAAAACTAAAGAAAACTCACTTGCAGCAGCAATAAATCCATTATGATACCTAAACGTCATGATAGGTTCTGGAAGATTTCTTAAATACGTTTTTAAAGCACTGGTAATTGTTTTACTTTCCCATTCAAGACGATCATCTAAATTTGTTAATTTATCAATTTTCCTTCGATCCAAACCCATTGATAATAATTTATTAACTTTAGATGTAACACCCACGACACGATATAAACCTTGCTCTTCTAGACCTCGACTTTCAAGCACCTCTATACAACGATTAACAAATTGAAAACCAACTTCGTCTAATGCTCGTTCTTCTGGTTTTATTACTTTACTTTGTGTCGCTGAATTTGCATATGTCTGAAAAAAGTTTATATACTGAAATAAAGAAATTATTTCAGGGTTATTAATTTTGTTCGTTTCTAAAATTTGTAACCCATTCCAATAACCGATTTAATGTACCATCTCCGTTTGTAAGTGATGTACCTAATTTTTATCCTTTGTACAAATTTTTTACATATTTGTGGTTAGTGTGCTCGATACATTCATCTTTGCGGTTATTCATATTCAAATATCGGAGATATTGAATAAACTTAAGATCAAATCTCAACAAAACTTCCTAGGTTAGGATAGATTAGAGTGACTGTCCTGGCTTGAGACATACTTAGACTATAGGGTCTGTTGTGATATCGAAAAAGGCTTGCCACATCTTCGGTCACTACTTCATGAACCATTTAGAGTTGTTTTTGACGTTAATGGACTTCAGGTCGGAGAGATCGTCAAAGAAAGACTGACTTAAGTGAGTTCACCTCCCCATGGCAAGAGCTGGACACTGACACAGAACATGAGACATCGTTTCTTCGAAGATGAGACATATTCTGATTCGTAAACAAAACACGAGGTGTCACATGAGCTGTGAGGGATCCAAGCACGTTCATATTTCGAAAATATGACGAATTTTGAAATTTCAGCAAAATGTGGTGCTATTTAAATAATTTTTTAACATTTTTTATGAATAAATGTTATATTCTTGGTTTCAAATTTGAGATCTGAATATCAATAGCCGCAAAAGTTATATCATATTATGAGTTTAAAATATTATTATGATATTTACCGGTTCTTTACCATCCATAACATCCATCCAAGCCTTCCGATCATTTTCAGATAACGCTTGTAGTGTGTATATAATACCAGGTCGACGTTCACAACTTAAATCGAAACAAAAACGTTTCTCAATTGTGTCAGACATACGGCGTGTACATGATGCTAGCACCATAGTAATTGGTGGCGGAACACCCTAAAAGAAATAAAATTAAAGAAATCAAAAAATTTAAGAAATTTTTGTTTAAAGAAATTAAGTAAAATGTAGGTTTGAGGTAAACGCAGTTGAAGTTTGGCTATTTGAAATCTTTTTTGCTTCTTGACGTACAATATATGGGCTTTTCAGTCAATATGCTAGTTGCTTACTGAAGCTGCAAATTCTTTAGACAATTAATGTTAGATAAAAATTGAATTTTAGAAAAAAAAAACTGTTTTCGAAATTAAATAAAAAATGCTATTTCGATATTATAATTGATTACTTATTATTACTTATTGTTAGTAAATTTGATACAAGCAACGGACACAGAAAGGTAAGCGGAAAGATAATTTTCCACAGGAGTAATAATATCGCGGTATTTGGTCGTTTCCATTCTTAAGACAAAAACCTTCTTAGTATTTTATAATAGGATAAAAATATTAAATACTGTTGACTAAAAAGTGTGTTTTATCTCTTCTTTGAAATTTCTTACAAATACTTGCTTTATAATATTGATGACTTACAGCTTTTGGATTTAATTGATTATATGGAGTCATTGTGAATTCCTTTGTACTTTTTTGATATGTACAATATTGTTTTGTCCATGTGGTTGTACCAAAAGTCTCTGAAAGATAAAATTTATTGAATCAATATTCAATATTGAGTGTTTCATTAAAAAAGAAAATAATGTGTGGTTGTGAGACACAGTATATACAAAAATGAGTTTTAAGAAACAACAAATTTATTAAATTTAAAAATTCATAGCACGCACAATATTCAAAATAATTTTTCCCTTTAATAAATCACATTAATAAATTAAAGTTTAAGTTTCTAAAGCCTCGAGATGAAATTTTTGTATCACGGTGGTCCGAGCCTCAGTTCTGCAGTCCAATAAAGCAGAAGGAGGGGAGGTTAGACTAAAAGAAGAAGCAATATTTTGAATACAAAATAACGATAGAAAAAATTAATATAAAATGTATTATCTAAGGCAAAAATAATTCAAAACTAAATAATACCGCACGATATTAGTTTTAAAAAAATGTTCTTTTTCTCTCTCTACTCTAAGAATACTCTAAAAGTATTCTTTGTTGACGGTTTTTATGTAATAAACTGGAATTAAAATTAGCTGTATTACTTAAAAGCCGTGTCGGATTAATCTAGCACGTGCGGGGCCCTCAAATGCGCGGGGCGTGTAGCATTTGCTACTCTTGCTACGTGGCTAATCCACCACTGCTTAAAAGGATTGACTTCTTCAACTAAAATGTAACGCAATCAGTTTCGTTATGATGATTAATAAGATGCAAGTATTGCGGTTGTTTCAATGTACTCCGTATTTTGCTGTGCCTCACTTTGCCATAAATATAAAAGTACTTACTCTTTTCCATTAAAAATAAATAACCTTCTTTACTATAACTTTTTGTTGCTACTTTACCAGGTTGCTCTTCCACCTTCTGCTGTCGCATTTCCAACATTTTTATCTTTAATGATTCTGTTTTATTTCGTGTTTCTATAAAATTTTCACGTGTCTGTAAAATAAAGAAGAAAATTTTCGTAAAGAAAATTGCAATTTTTATATTTTTTACAACATTATAATCAAATATTAGGCTACTAAAATTTTCATGAACGTAGATTATTTGTTTTTATAATTATTCTTGCTCGCAGTTAGTTTGGCATTTCCCCAATAACCCCATTCGGTATTTGTAATAATCCCCTATGTATACAGGATGATGTATGAGTTAATATAAATGAGCTCGTATATGGTCTCTGAAACCGTTCTATTAAAATTCTAATTCGATTTTCGTTTCCTGATATAAAATCAAAATTTTGTTTTTAAATAGAAACCTGATGTTTACATAAAAACATTGCTAGATCAATGAATTCCAATCAAAAATGCTTTGTTGATTTCTTAATTATATAGATTAAAATATTTTAATTTTATTTGGAAATATATTTAACGTGGATCATCCTGTACACACTATACATACACATAAAATAAAGGTTATTTTGTTTACAACTTTATTATTATGAGAGTGCCAAAACAGTTCTACTATTAAATCACCGATATCTTTACTAAGCTTTGATACATTTAAAGTCACACACGCACATAGCTATTTGAATGAAACTATCTTCTGAAGTCAAATTTACAAATTTAAGCAAAGAAGGATTGCAATTTTTTTATTAAACTTATTAAAATTTTATAATATAGATACAGGATGTTTCAAAATTATACAGCCCTTTTTAGATGCGATTAGGCAGGCAGCAAATTTTAAAACGTAGTTTTACCAAAAAGTAGCTTTACATCACTTTCCAACCGCCATTTATAGTAGTTTTCGAAAATTTTGAAAGTATTTTCTAGAAAACTTTTTTAGGGTTTTTTTTTTTTTTTTTTTTTTTTTTTTTTTAATTTTCATAAAGTTCACTAGTTGTAGCTACCTACAAATTTTCGCCTCTCTATCTTTTATATTTCTGGAGAAAATGGACACCCAATTTTGCTGTTATTTGTCCCCTTCACGAGAAAACATCACATGATGTTTACGAAAAATATTTTCAAAGAAAAGTTGTTTATTTTTTTACAAGGAACATTTTTTACACATTGAATTTTACAGTTTTTCAAGCATTTCGCAGGTAGCACTTTTTTTTTGCTAAAAGTTTCACACTCCTCTAAGGTATTTCAAATAACATACCAAAAAAGCAGCTTTACATAGCGTTTTTCGATTTTTTTTTTGTAAGATTTAACTGGCGTATTGGAAGATGGAACTTTATTTAATAGTATTTAGCATTCTACGTAAAACTAAACTAGCAATCTTAATTCGATATAAACATCTGTGAATGCAAATTACATATTCATGTTTTTGTTTATGAACATAACAAGAGAAATGTTTCAAAAGATAATGGATAACGTGGATAATCCAAATGTGTTTGCAACGTCAGGTTACTAATTAGTTACATATAACAAGACTAATATAGTTTGTATGTGTATAATTTTTCATTGGGTCTTGGGTTTGTTTTGTTAAAATCGCATGCTTAATTAATAGAGATTTATGAACAAGCTAAGGCTGTTGTCTCCCTACAGTATTGTAAAAAGTTTTGGTTTATATGCGCAATAAGAGAAGAGTATAACATGATTGTCGTCAAATAATGAGTTATTTTTAGCTTTACAATACCACGCAACTATTTCTCATACAATACATTGTGTACAAAGTATTGTTAATAATTTTGCTAATATAGATATCTCTCTTCAATCACCAATACTCTAACTATTGTCATTTCTATTCAACTGCAAAATTGATTAACTTTACGTTATTATATCTCAACAGTGAAACGATCAATAATATTTAACGATATCGGCCAAATTTTGTTACTCGGGGTTTTTTGGGGTAGTTGATCACCTACATGATGTTGAAAAGTTTCCTAAATGAACCTGGTGACTAGGACGAGCTGGTTTTACACCTCATCCCCAGAATTCTCTTTAAATTAGTATAGTAGCTTATATATTATAGTACATAGTTACTTTTCAAATTCGTTAAAAATAATCAAATATTTAGAAAGGATTCGTTCTCTTCAACATACATCAATATTTGATTCAAATGAACAATATTATTATTTCTGACTATAAAGGTAGAATTAATTTGTCATCGAATCAATTCTATATTGAAGCATATTTTTTAAACATGATTTATTGGAATAATATCTTGTACACAATGTTAAAATTTAACTTTCAGATCTCTGTATGCCATTAAAACCTTCTAAGAACAATAAAATCTTGATAAGTTAAAAACCAAATAAAGTTTTAAATAATTTGAGTTATCAAGTTTTTAACTAACTAAAAGATAAAGTTAAGGAATTTTTAACGGTTCGTTTATTTACTTAGTGGTGTTTATTTATGTTTTTTGTTTATTGAGGGCGTTAAAAAATATCTTATTAAAAAGTTATTGAGATCCAATGCCCGTCCAAATTATTCGAATTATTCGTTTAAGTTATAAAGGCTTTGTATTTTAAGTAATTCTACTGTATAATCATCACAGGTTATGTTATAGTAATAACTAAAATTAATGAAAACTGTGTCTTCAACAACTATTAGACTTGGTGTTAGCGTACATTTTGGCGTAAAGGTAGAAATTTGAGTGGTTATTGTCAAGACCAATTCCCAGATTAAGGCTGTTGTCTCGCTATAGGCACAATATCAGAAAACTCTAAATTTGTTTGTCTCTAATTTGAGATAAATTTAATTAGTTTAAATAAAATTCGGATAAAATATGAGGGGTTGGGTTTTTAACAGTTTTTTAATTCTAGAATCTAGACAAAAAACCAGATTTAAGATATTTTCAAAAAACTAACGTAACATTCATGTACTTGTTTTGAGTTTTAAAAAAACCAAAATTATTGATCATTTCATTCTTGAGATATAATTACTCAAAGTTATTCAATTTTATTGTTGAACAGACACAACTATATTAATTAGAGTATATGAAGTAGAAGAGAGATATCTTTTATAGACTTTAATAAGAGAATACAGAAGATTGACTACGAGAATACCTCGCGTTTGTACATTAGAGTTAAAAACAACACTTTATTTGACTACGTATATATACTAAGCATGTGCACTATTGCTGTTCATATAGTACACAACATTTTTACAATATTGTACGGAGACAACATCCTTAAAAACAAAAACAAGTGAGTTTGGAAGAGGGGGGGGGGGTTGGAAATTGAAATTTCTAATTTTTTCTGATTCTTAATAGAATAATAATCGCATGCCTAGAACCTGTTGTGTGTTTTAAGCACTCCAGTTTCTCGATAGTTTTTCTCTAAAGTACCAAATAACGTCAACTTTACGGTTAAGGGCTTCATCTTGACAACAATCACTTAAAATTGTATCCATAATGCAATGAGTGGTCAATATACACACTAACCTCAGACCTATCAAATTTTTTTTTGTGGGTATTTTTGTTTTTAATAATTCCTATAAAGATTACAAATTTTTTTTTTAAATATGTTAAAATTGGACACAGTGTATTGGTAGGTATAGACAAAATGAGTGAACCTATAACAATATTGAGAGTATAGAGATGATTTTAGCAGATACACTAATTGATAATTGCGTAGGACAAAATCAAAACGGAGGAATGGAATAACGGGATGACATAATTGTTTGTTCTTTATAAGGTTTGTTTAAATAATAACATCAATATATGTAACACCTCCACAAAATGGTTTTTTCAAATATATCTAGATATTATTTTAATAAAAAGGTCTGTTTTTTTTCCCACAAACTTTGAGTTTTAAAATTTTCATACATTTTTAGCATTTAATAATTATACATAAAAATTATGATTGAAAAAAAGATTCGAAAAGTAACTACGAATATTTTGTGTGGTAATTTTCAGCAAACTAGTAAAGATTTTTTTTCCAAAGGAGAAGTTTCATTTAAAGTTCTCATTCGTCTAATAATTATGATTACCCTTATTTTTATGATTATCCCAAAATTTGTTTCTAAATTATAAAAAATTACAAGTAAAAATTAATTTTTGAAACTTTACAATAAAAAATTTTTAATTTATTATTATTTTCTGCGGTAAATATTTAAAAAGTTAAAACTATCCTCAATTGTAAATTCACCTAGTGCGCCCCCATAAATTTTATTTTATGATTTAAATTAGTGTGGAAAGGTATTTATGTTTATAGGTAAAGAAGGTCTTTGTATAAATTTATGTATCCAGAACATAAACGCAAAATTTTTTTGCCTAATTATAACTTTTCTTTTTTTGTATTAACTTTTGTGATTTCTATTTTTCGAGATAAAAATATGACTAGAAATACGGAATTTCTTTTTAAGGTTCTCGATCTTCCTACACCTATTCTTGTAGGAAATATGTCAAATTTCATAGTGGCGCAAAAATATCTATTAGGTATAGAAATGCCTGAGCAGGGATAAGTTGTGATGTCTGATCATCACTTCGTCGGATGTATGTGAATTATTAATCTGCCGGATCGGCAAAAATGTAGATTTACGGATACGGATAATTAGAGCCAAGATCCGCGGACACAGATACAGACCTTTGATTTGCAATTGATCAAACAGATATAAAGTAAAAAACAAGTGAAAACAAACAATTGACCGAGTTAATTGTTTAAATACCATGTAAAGACAGTGTTGATTACGTAATCGTTTGTTTTTTTTACGTCATCTAAGTAAAGAAAGATAGTCACTCTTGATACAAAGTAATAAGAGTATCTTTCTTTTCACTTCCTCAGTGTACGTCATAATAAACAAACACATACATTAATTTGCGACCTCACGGGTAAACAATGATGTTTACGTAAAAACTTTTCAAACAAAAGTTGTTTATTTTTTTATAAGGAACATTTTTTTTTATTTAATCTTCTGTTCTATCTCTAACGGTTAACAAGTTGGTCATTTACGAACTCGATATCACTTTTTACGTCCTGAACACACTATACAAATTTCACATACAACCGGAAATAAACTCTTTAGGTGATTTTAGGAACACCTACAACAAAATTTTGTTTGTAGCATCAATATTTTTAAGGGTTACAAACTTGGAACTAAACTTAGTACATCTTAGTAATATTAGAGTTGATCAAAGGAGCGTTAAACCAAACAATTCAATTTTGAAATAAATAAAATTCAAATACATAAAATACTTAAAAGTAACTTTTTATGGGATCTATAAATACCTTTTAATAATCTGAGATGGTTTCCAGAAACCAATCAAATATTCTATTTTCTTTTATTTGGGTATTAATAATAAAAAGAACTTTATAACTAAATTCACTCAAAATAAAGTAATAATATGAAACACTTACTTTTTGTATTCGTAATTGTAAATCACTCATAAACGGACGAAAATCCTTGGCAACTTCATGACCTTGATGATAGAATGTAAGCCAACCGAACATAAAACCCAATAATGTTTCAACAAATTCAAATTTTTTACGTTCTTGTACTTCTTGTAAACGGAATACATAATCCAAACTGGCCTGACAGAAATAACGTTCGGCCATGTCCAATTGTACGTCAGCCTAAAACAGAAGACAAACAAATATATTATAATAAAGTTGTTGTTCTATATTGTATATAATATGAATACAAAATATGTGACACTAAGCAAAATAACAAGTTTATGAGTCAAAGTCAAAACGTAACAAAATTCATTAATCATATTCATTTGAATTGACTAATTACGCATTCAATTAATGCATATCTTTGCATGTAATTTGAGCGGTTTGATTGGTTTATATTCATAAATAAATGAAATATTTAACAATTCAATAGTATTCATTCAACTTCCAAATGTAAAGATAGTACTCAAGTAAACTTTATGACCCTTAGAAGTCAGACCAATAATGTCGTGATTAAGTCTATTATTCTATTCATTGATAAATTATATACACTAGCTCGATCCGTGCGGTACCCGTGGCTAAAAGCAAGCTAAAGAAATAATATAGGCAATTTTATTACAGATATGATAAACAAATTACAAACTGAACAAAACTGAATCTTAATATAATTTCTGTTGTATGTTTTTTTCCTAAGCGGTACATTTTTAGACCGTGAGTCTATTTTTCGCCACTAGTCAGCACGATAAGCTTTAAAATGAGGGATAAATCATCGAAATTGATAAAGGAATAAGGAAGATTTCGCGATGTGAGAGAAAAATACACCAGAGAAATAATTAGAAGATTATATGTCCATGTATTGTCATTTATAAATACACATATAGAAATTTTTTCGTAGCTTAAATAATGCTTAGTCTGACTACTTTTTCCTTTACGAAAATTCTCGAAGGTAGAGAGAGGGTTTCTCTTTTCAGTATTCGAAAAAATTTTCAGAAAAGTAAAAACGATATTTTTTTTTAATCCTTATAAGATAAGTGCCGATGGAGAGTATATTCGACAATTCTACTAAGGAAGACTCTAACTATCGATTTTAATTGAAACCTTTTTATAGGTCATTTTATAGACATACAGATGTACGGCTTCGCCATAATTATGATTGTTAATTATCTGCTATTTATAGTGAATATTATCTACGATTAAATAATTTAGGTTGGCTATATTTGGCATCTAGGAAATTGGGGCAAAAATCGAAATTTATTTTGGACATTGATTACAAATTTTCAACAAAAAATATACGATATCTGACATATATATAATTCATTTGCATTCTTAAGAAATACATTCCCTCGAGCATCATGTTTTCTCAACGGCTTATATTGAGCCTGAATTCGATATCCGAAATGCGATTTAAATTGTAAAGGGTAGATCAAAATTTTAAATAAGAAAGTTAGTCTTTATGAAATAACAATAACTCTTTTTGGAGATACTTTTATGCTAACCTACTAAATTAGGCTGTAGTTATAAGAAAACATGTCTCTTCATAAAAAACTAACATCCTTTTTTGCGAAACATTTTCTCGATGGTTGACTTGATTTCGTAGAATGCAGAAACAAATTCAGATAGATTTTTGCATTCGATTTTCACTTAATCAGTTTTACGAAAAAAAGTTCCAACAAAAGTTGTTCGTTATTTTATTAGTAGGTGATAATCGTTCAAATATCTGAACAATTGAAACGATTTCTCTGTATTTCGTTATATTTAATCATTACAGAGAAGTCGGTCTATTGCAGCAGACTAAACTATATCGCAACGATTAAATGATAGATAGACTCAATAAAACTAAACACCTTGGATATACGCCCAGCTTTCAGTATAAATATAGAGCTTTTTTGTACATATATATTTAAAAAACTGTAATTAAAAGTTCCATTATCATTAAAAAGTAAGTTATTTAATAGCTTAAAACAAACAAATAAATAAATTTAAAAAATCCATTAAAAAATTTGATTCAAACTTTTTATTGTAAACTAGATAAAAAAAAAACAAAGCTTTCATTCATGAAAATAAAAAACGACGTGGGTGGATACCACTAGAAGTTTTTTTAGTAGCAAATACAGGTATACACTAGTATAATAAAATATAGTTCACAATGAAGAGCTTATAGCCTAGATTTAGAAGTTGTTTTTTATATTCGTTATAACAATAACATACATTTAACTATTGTAGAGGATAACAATTGAAGATGCGCTACTATTTCAAGACTATTTGTAAAAGACAAAATTTAAATGTTTGAATTCATGCACCACATGTGTCTTTTATATGAAAGCTTTACATGTTCTTAAAAAAAATTGTTAAGGAGGTCCTATCGCTTGGGAAAAGCAGCTCCAGGGCTACGATTTAAAAAAAAATGAATATAACATAATTCATAAAAATGACATGAGGAAAAACATTGAAGTTTTTCCTTTTAACCAATAACGTTTAATTTCTAATTGCCGTGGCAACACTTCAAGTGAGTATATTGGAGTAGGGCATTTTCAAGCTCACATCTTAACCCTTAAAATAAGCTCTGGTAGAGCTCAAAAGGACGAAGGATAACAAATTTATATGCTTACGGATATTGTGCATTTTTTCATGAGGTAAGTGTCGCATTTTTTTATTTGTGTGGTAATTTTTGACATATACTAGTGATTCTACAAAGAAGTATTAATGTTCCATTTAAACAAGTACATAAATGAACGTAGGAAAATAATAATGAATGAAAAATATGGCGGTCGCCTACGCTAACACTAACCTATTTTTCAGTGAACTGGAAACAAGCCTGATAATAATATAATTTTATTCTATAGTTAGCTTGCAGTTATTGGTAAGAGAGAGATAGCTATATTACCTACAATTTTATATATAGTTTTATAAATGTTAACCTATTATTTTGTATTACCTATAAAATGATGTTTACGTAATATCCGTAATGTAGTTTCGTTTAAGGTAGTAAAGCATTGACGAGATTCATAGGTAACTACAATTTAAAAAACAATTATTCAAAGGATTATAGTTAAATTGATGGTTTTCTTGTTAATCGGAAATATTAAGAAGCGTTATGCGAGCAAATTTGAATTGTAAAAAATTCCTTAGATTATATATAACAAATTTATGAATGGTATAATAATTAAATCCCATCAAATATTAATAATATATGATATGAATTTATTTTGTTCATAATCAAAATAATATATAAATTAAAATTACGTTAAATGTTGTAAACAATTAATAATTTTTAGGTTACATTTAATTATTTAAACAAAAGATGATAAATGAATTCGATATTTAAATTTTAGTCAACTCAGTTTTTATACATTTTTTTAATGACTTGTTTATTTTAAATTTGTTAATAAAATATTACTTACATTGATATCTTAATTTATTATAAACAAATGTTTGTACCGTAAGTTGTAAGAAACAAAAATGATCGCTGATTTTACTAAACTATTTACCACTTTGACAATGCTATACTACCTTAAATAAAGATTTGTATACCATGGAGTCAGGAGTCTTGTCATTACGGTTAATAACATTACAACCTGTTCTAAATAAACATATGTTCTAATATTTCTATATGCAATTGAACAAGCGTTTACTTTTAAATTCTGTTTATCAATAATTTCCTGTTCGTTTTATTTAATTGGATGTGTCCATAGAATAGGCTCCCCTAGGAGAGGATGGATGTACGATTTTCTGGGAAACAAAATTTTAGGATTAGAAATTTCGGATTCGTTCCAATGATTAGATTGATTTTTGAATTATATATTTGCATATCTACTACGATGAATTCTCATAAACTATTTTCTAGAATTTTATATTTAAATTTTTGAATAAACAATTTTGTGGAAGCACGGCCGTTCTTTTGCTGTTACGAATTAGTCAAAATGAATTCTTCAGGAATAGTGAAAAAGGATATGTATATTTAAATCTGAAAATTTTCGAAGGCGCTAGGGTACTAGAAAGTTTTAAAAAGATAATGCACAATCGGATGTTACAACAATACTAAATACAAAATTTCAACATTCTTTGATTAATGGTTTGTATCTGATGCGATTTATCGAAAATTTTCGATATCATTATGTACAAGGACGTGTATGTTACAACAGTCCTATTGTTACATCTTTCATGTTCGTATTTCATAGAAGGATTTGTCTCCGATCTCACAAAAAGTTCCAATAGGGCTAGAAAATGAAATCTAGACCTCTTTTGAGGTTGTAAATTAGCCAAAATGAATTCAGGAATGGTCAAAAAAGATATTTGTATTTAAATTTGAAAATTCATGTTTCTCATTTCCGAAAAAGCAGTTGCACTGCCCGTTATATGCCATACCAAAACAATTTACTTCATTTTCGGCATTCAATTTTAGTTATTTTACTTGGTTTTTGCCATAGAATCTTTTAATAATAAAAAACGCCTAGCTAAATCCTTCAGTCTGTGTATTTAAAAAAAAATTGGTTGGAAATTTCAGGATATTTTCAAAGGCCTAACGTTTTACTAGTCTTCTAAGAACAACTACGTTGAATACAATTAGGATGTTTTGAAAGTGTTAATACAGAAATACACACTCGGAAGGTCGAAAAAGAAGAAAATTTTACTGCATAAACATCAAATACTAGTTTTACTATCAGTTTATTCGACAAGTTTGTCTATTTATATAGAAATAATTTGAAGAATATATCGAATATATTGAATATCCGTAGCTTTAGTTGTCTACCAGTAAGCATTGAATATACAAACATATCTCGTTCATGTTATTTGCAGATGATGTCCAAGTCTGGTGACTACTATACAAATATCTTATCTTTGTTTTGGACTTGTGTTCGTCCAATTGAAATAAATGTATATGAAATTGTATTGAGAACATCTTAATACTTACAAACAAGTAAAGGAGTATTTAAAATAGAGTGAACTGTGAACAGCCAATCGTATATATGATGAACTAATTCTTCCTGGATGAATTTATTTTGGAGAGTAACATACTTTATCCTAACAGTTTTATCATGTGTATCGATGAATAAGGGACCGTTCATAAAATACGTCACGGTAAAATTTGGATTTTGAAACCCCCTCACCCCGGTTGTCACACTTCCTGTGACCCCCTATAAATATTACGTCACAAAAACTAAGCCCCCCACCCCCTAAAAATAGCAAATTTTGATTAATAGTACGCAAATTTTTATATTAAAAAATATTAAATTTTTTTTTCCAATAAAATTTAAATAAATAAACAAAACTTTTTATAATAATAGTGTTTTCTATTTATCAGAAGTCCAAGGATTCTGTAAAAGCTGTGAGAAATTCTCCAATAAAATTTTTTGATAAAGCTGCGAACGTCACATTGTCTTAGACTCCCTGTCCCTCCTTGTCACACTCAGCAGAATCCCCCCTCCCTTGAGTGCGAACGTATTTTATGAACGGCCCTTAACGAAAAGAAAGTCCAATGTGTATTGCTTTTCATACACGTAAAAGCTTCAGGTTAGTCTTGCGAGCCAATTTTTTTTACTTATGCACGGGTCGCTAGCTCGCGGAAGAGAACCCTTTTTGTCAATACATACTTGAAACTTTGCGAGCTGCTTACTTTTAGCGAGTCTATTAAACTTTTTATCTACAACTTTTTTTTTGAAATTGCTGTGTTTTTCAAAATTGAGCATGATAAGGTCATATTTAATTAGGAGTATTATGTTGTATTTATCTTTCAATCCAAATCTTGGTCCTTCCAGTTTCGCTAGGCTTTCGTTTATTAAATTCTCAAACTTAGGAATAGTCTGACTGCGGATAGCTGAAGGTCTGTGGTTTTTTAATTTTATTTTTTTTTTTTAATTTTTTTATTTCAATAGAATCCTTTACATCAAGGATGTCCAGCTTTTTGGCTTAATTACCACTTTAGGGACCACGTTAAGATGAACTTTGAGATTTTGGACTTTGTCAGTTTCTTTAATCCATAATTTTTACTCCTTTAATTTTATAATTATAGTCCAAAGTTTTTATTTCATAATATCTGCTATAACTGCCGAAGGTCTAACTAAATTCCATAAATTCAAAAGCAGCTATGCGGGCATTCATAGTCAATATGAGCGGCAGTTCAGATAGACCTGTTTCCAGGGCTGGATTAATGCATGGGTCCAATTGGGATCAGGCCCAAGACCTCCGAGTGCCCTGGGTGTCCCCAACAATCAAATGAAAAACAAATAAACAAACCAGCAAATGGTTGATGGAATAAGCGAGCATGCGATCTTCAATCGTTGATCTCCAAAACTATGTAGCTCAAGATGCTTATAATAAATACAAAGTAAAATTTACTGTAAAAAAGTACTTATATAAAATTTTACTAAAAAATACTTCCTATGATTTCCAACCCACGACCCCTCAAATGTTTAATCCGGCCCTGCCTGCTTTACATAATAATGCACTTTAACATAACATTCATATAGTTAAGTCGACTGGCAGGAAGTTTATAAAAATTTGTTCAATTCGATAGAAATTTACCATGCACTGTATTTGTTATATATGGATAAGTCCGTGCATTATTGAAAGCTTTATTATTGATAAATCGAGCATTGTATCCACTAGTTTATTTAAGTTTTAAAGATTAAACAGTGTGGAAGAATTAGGTTGACATATTTACGAATGAATATACAACATGCAATATGTATACAAATGTAAATGTATAAAGTTCTCATGTGCCCTATGTTTTCATTTATCTAGGGTGCTGTAATAATTTTGCAGTTTGCTTATCTGTTTTTGTATCGGATTTGATGTTATCATCACCTAACTTTGATTATTTAAACACATTTTGATGTTGAATTCCAATTTTAGAAAAACATTCCACCCGAAAGTTGTTAAAAATTTTATGAAAACAAACCTATTCTAATAAACTATATCTTTAATAAACTAGTTATTTTAAACTTTAAGTTTCTAAATGTGAAAGTGAGTTTGTTTGTTTATTACGCTTCCACGCAAAAACTACTCATTAGATTTTAATGAAACTTTACCTTTTCTATATATTATTAAAAAAATTTTTTTTTTTGCCATTCTAAGGTGAACACGATTGTAAAGCATAAATTAAAGATTTCTGTAAAAAGGGGGAATGAGATACAATTTATGACCATCTGTTGTTTTATGATCAGGGTTTTCTGATATACTCAATGCATTATGACTATTTTACGTTTAAAAAAAATTGAAAACTGTACATATACTTTTATCTGTGTAGAACAATCTCTATCCCTATTGCGAGTATTATGGAAGGGGGATAAGTGAGAGCAAGGGAGGGGAGGGCTAGAACGCGGTGATTCTCATAAAACTTTTAAAAAGCCCCAGTGAATGATGAAAACTTGTAGAGTTGGCTCTTGGTATATTTGTAATTATTATTTAAGAAATTATCTTTAAATAAAAAAATGAGTCGCAATTTACATAACCTTAAAAAGTTGACATAATAAATTAAAATTCTTAACATTTTATTATTGAATTATCATAATTAAATCACATTTCCCATACTTAGATTATGAAGTATAAGTGCATTCTTGATGCTTGATTGAATCAAGATTGAACCTTGTTTTTGACATCAACACTATTTAAAATGCATAACAACATCATATTTTCCTATTGTGTCTGACACTTACTAATCAATTTGATGTTGTTTATGAATAATGCAAGTACTATTTATAATTTTTCTTTTGATTAAGCTTACACGCTAACATGCTAAAACAAAAAAAACTTCACGTTAAAATATGAAATAATTCTTAGCTTTTTACCCCCTATCTATCAAAAATCTATCAAAAACTACTTGAATAAGTACTTACAGGTCGAAAAAAGAAAATCAAATCTTCCAATTTGATATCTACGCGGTTAATTCGTAAATTATTATGCATTTTAGTTTTAACCGTTTTAAACACAGAAATACTTTTTATTTCTTTATTCGAAAATGAATCGAGAAAATAAGGCACCCAAATTTGTCACCATCTTATAATTTACCAGGATAATACAACTTGTCAAAGTTTCAGCTAATTTATTAGACTTTGGAGAATCATTTTGTATAAAAAACTTCGTTGGTAGGGAAGTGCTGCAGATTTTGTCATGAAGATTTATTGAAATTCAACTATTGAAATGGCTAATAGCTGCATAAAACAACTTTCAACACGAGAGAGAGTTCAACACGAAAATTTTCAAAAGTACGATTAAATTATAATTAATAAAACAGAAAAATTTAAAAGTGAGGTTGTGAAAATTGTCCTGTTACATTGTTATAAGGCTATGTTTTACAATATTTAAACCATGCCTATTACTTAAACTGAGATTAATAACCAGCTTTGTACACAATTACAGTGTTTTAAGATAGAAAGCCCGTTACAATCATAAAAAGCAAGCGAGAACTGTTTTCTTGGTATTAAAAACTTTGCCATAAATTAAATTATTATAAAGTTGTTTTTGATTAAAATCAGTAAAAATCTGCGAATATATTTTTTAAAAATAAATTTGTTCTAAGCAGATTTGGATTTTGAACCTAATGCTAATTCGACATTTAATTGGCTAAGATAATAAAATCTATTATCTTGTAAATAATTTAGCTACTTGAGTTACCTTGCAAATACCTTTTTCGTATTGTATAGCTATCAAAATGAATGAACGATGACAAATTTTATAAGAATGTTGTATATTTAATATGGAACAAATTCATTCAAGATTATAATAGACACTAGACAGTATAAAATTTTCAGTATTGGATTTGAGAAAATTGTTATGGCTAACAAAGATTTTGAGGGAAAACTGATAGATCACAAGCTCACAATGTCAACATGTTGGTCAACAGACTCCCGTTTTATTGAATGTCGAACAAAATGATTTTTCTTTCATCTGCTATTCAGATCTCCCGATTATCACTAGCCTTCCTCTCTCGAACTATAAACGAAGTTCGATTTACATCAAGGCATATAATTATCACGAGTATGACAGAATACATGCGTTAAACAATGCATCTAAGTGAGAGGTATTATATACATGTGTTGATCCCCACTCTCTGCAGGCACACAACAGAAGAACTATCGCATCGCTTAAAGGACATCGAAGCCACGACCCAAGTAACTTTTGCAATTTCCCATAACACCTCTAATACCTCTTACTTAGATGCATTGCTTAACGCATGAACTCTGTCATACTTGTGATAGTTATATGCCTAGATGTAAATCGAACATCGTGTATAAAATTATTTTTCTATCGATGCTAAACAAATTCTAATTTTGTATCATGTTAGATAATTCCAAAGTTTTCGTACTATAAGCGTCTTAGTTAAAGACTCCATTTACGTATAAGCGACTTTTGTTCGAAAAGTACTTTGTTAGCCAACTATCCCCTTATATTCACTGGATATACTAAGAAATAGGTTTGTGTGTAGTTATGAATTAATGATGTTCTTGATTGAAACAAATATGGCATTAATATGGTGTTGTTTTGAATAATATTACATATGTTAAACGATATACACATACATAAACTTATTTATTAAATATTCAGAGCATGTAATAACAGACCGTATAAAGTAATACTGAATATACAAATTTCAGAACTTTGAAGATAGAACTTAGAAAATTTTTAGAAGGAGACTCCGTTGAAGATAATGTATCTATCAATATATATTATAAATACGAAAGTAAGTTTGTTTGTTTGTTACGCTTTAACGCCAAAAGATCAGAATAACACATGAGCTATAATTTATAAAAAAAAAATTTACAAAAAATAAATTAATTACACATTATTTGTGTAAAAATTTAAAATAGTAAATGTCAAACAATTCATTGCCATTTTTTCTTATATACTGTGCATATATTTTAAGTGTGTAAAACAATCCCTGCGAGTGTTATGGAAGGAATGAGAACAAGAGAGGTGGAGGCTATTAAGCGGTGGTTTTTACTTTTAAGCCCAGTGAAGCTGGCAGGTGCCATGCTAGTTTTAATAAATAACCCCAAAGGAAGCTGACTCACTGACTTACTGACTAATGTATACAAATTCTAAGGGAGATTTTGCATTCGATGCGGAATTGCTTGGAACCTACAGAAAAAATTTTGGAAAACTTCAACTATTTCATTGCAACCCGACGGAAAATGTTCTATATATGCTAGAACGAAGAGATTTTCAATAATCAACCCGAAATAAAGTCAAATTAACATAATAATTCGAAAACTTTCATAACCTACATCGCAACCCCCCCGAAAATTGGAAAAACCCTTTCGAAACACACGGGGGAGAGATGCGGTTTTTTGCATTTGGTGGTAACTTTCTTATAAAATTTCTTTAAACTAATGAAGGTATTCGACAAACTTTAATTTTTTCACCCATTCCCCTAAAGAAGGGAATAATTTATTATGCTGATATAAGAATTCATAGAGTGTTATTTTCTGTGACACGAGCCATGGCTGAAGGCCACGACGGGGGCCGAGGAGCTCTCTTGCAAGCAAATCGAGTAAAAGCTCTCAAAAGTTTAAAAAAATTAAAATTATGGGTCGTAAAAACAACATTTTTGTAAAAAGTATTATCTATCCATTTCCAATAATCCATCAGCCTGTGCTTGACCAAACGAAATATAATTATAGGGAAAATTTAAAACGAGAAGGGGCAAAATTTGTATAAATAAAATAGTTATTTTTTATGTTCAGCGTTTTTGAATACTAACTGAAATTTATTTTGTATAATGTAAGTATTAAGAAGTTTTCATTTTCAAAGTTGTACCTTTATTGTATCATCACAATCCTATTCAAATATTATGTAAATATGTATTATAAATTTACATAGCTGATTCTATCACAGGAGGATTTTAATAAAATTAAGTAAATACCTTTAGATAAAATCTTATCTCGGATTCAAATAGCTTTATACTTCTCGAGAGCATCTAACTAAAATAGGGGTAAATTAAATGAGAATTTCTTCTAAAAATATTAAGGTAATATTTTGCTAACGTCACTGTAACTAATTTCTTCCGCCTAGTATTTCTGCCTAGTTTGATATAGCGAACGTTCCCAAATACAAATCGCTATGGCAATTAAAAAACACGACTGCCTTGCCAAAAACGAACTAAAAAGTAAAAAATAACTTTTATTAGTTAATCTGTATTTACAAAGCGAAATATAACTCATTTATTCGCTAACTGAACAGGTAAATAAAAGTATCACTGCGGTGGGGACCGTTCTGTGTAACACATTTCAATCTAAGAGATTCCCCGACTGCAATGACAATTTTATTTACTTGTTCAGTTAGTGAGTAAATGAGTGACCTTTCGCTTTGTACATGCAGATTAAGTAATAAAACTTTTGTTTTACTTTTTAGTTCGTTTTTTTGGCAGACCAGTTGATGTCCTTCTATTAGAATATTTCTCTTTTTAAAAAATAACTACCAATTTTATGAACTTAACAGAAAAATGTTTTGAACAAAAGTTGTTTGTTACTTTAAAAAGCAAAATGGTGCAATATAAATACTGAGCAACATGAGCTATTTTTATACCATGTATATGAAGAAATATATCAAGGTATATACAGTTTAGTTCCAAGTTTGAACGCTTGAAAATATTGATGTAACCAACAAAATTTTGGTACAGATGTTCAAAAAATCACCTAATTAGTCCGGTTGTCTGCTCGTCTGTCTGTCTGTCAACACGATAATTCAAAAACAAAGAGATATCAAGCTGAAATTTTTAAAAGGTGCTTAGGACGTAAAAATGAGGTCGAGTTCGTAAATGAGCAACATAGGCCAATTGGGTTTTGGATCCGCAAGACTCATCTGGTAAACCGTTAGTGCTAGAACAAACGTTTTACAAAATATTTCTTATAAACAAATTAACAACTTTTGTTTGAAACATTTTTTCGTAAACATCATTGTACCGCGAGGGCACATTAGACGCAAATTATATAGTATGTATTATATGTTAATATCAGTTATGTATGTTTGGCTATATAAGAGTGACTATCTTTCTTTACTTACATGAGGTAAAAAAACAAATGATTGCGTAAGCAACAGTGTCTATACATGGTATTTTAACAATTAACTCAGTCAATTGTTTGTTTTCACTTGTTTAACCTAATTTTTGTAACACCTACAACCACTTAAAATATCGCACTAAGAACCATCTATATTTTAAGTATTCAAAAATAGCGACTGTATTCTGCGATTACGTTTCAAATACTCAATGTATAAAAGTTTTTGGTATTTGTGACTTGAAAAGTATCGCTAATACGTGTGCATGTAAATAACATTGGTTGCGTTAGTAAATTTAATAAATAATAAAATATCTAATAAATTTAAATATATTTAAATTGTTTATTATTTATTTCACTTTCATTACATACTGTAATCATTTAATATAATGTAATTTAGGTAATATGATTCTATTACATAGTAATCATTCATTTATATTATTACAATTACACATGTACATTTATGTTATCTGTAAAAATATTCCACATTCTTTAAAGGAAATTTATTTTCTTTCTTTTTACTCACTTTCCTTTAATTATTTAACTGTTTTTGAATTTTCTAAAAATTCAATTATTGGGACTCATCAGAACTAAAATCTAATATTTTTCTGGTATTTGACAAAAAAAGGTTAGGGCGAAGAACAGAAATTGTGACTATATTTTATCAATTGACGATTTTTCTAGCAAGTATAATACAGGCTATATTTTGAGTCTTATCCATGTTATGAACAATAAATATTATAATTTTTCTTGGTTACTTGGACAATTAAAATAATCTAGGTGTTATGTCTCAAATATTGCAACGTTTCATTGGCGTTTATTTCCAACTTCTTCAAGCAAGCCACACCTACAGTAATTGAAAAACAGAACTCATTAAATTTAACTATATCTTTAAGAGTAAATATATTTTTTCTTTTCTTTTCTTAAATTTGAAATAAATGTAACGAGTTCTGTTCTTCACTTACTGTAGCTTCTTGCTTGACGAAGTAATAAAGGCCAACGAAACGTTGCAATATTTGAAAAATAAGACCTAGATTATTTTACCCCCGGACTAAAAAAAGGGGTGTTCTAAGTTTGACCGCTATGTGTGTATGTCTGTGTATGTGTTAATTTTTTTGGTTTCATATAAAGGAAATTTAACGACGAGTGTTCTTAGGTATGTGCGAGTTTAGGTTTCCGCACCCGAAAAAACTAAAAAATTGGCTTTCAAAGTCGATTCAGTTTCGAAAAGGCATGACATATGATTAATTACTACGGACATAATTGGTCAAATAAACCTGGCTCACATCATTTCAAAAAGTGAAATGGTAAAATAATTAGGTAATTCAAAACAATAATTCAAAAGAACAAAGTCAACTCAAATATTTCAATTTCAATTAAAATATTTCCAAAAATTTGTTTATCTGTTCGTCTGTGTGTTTCTTAGTGGCATGGTAGCCCCTAAACGGTCGTTTCCAAAAATCGTTTTACAAGGAATAAATCGTATTTGTCGGGGATTTTTTAAATTTTGTAAATTTCACTTGTTACATTGAATATCAATGTTTTTGTTTTGTGTATTACTTCAAAGGTTCAAAGGAATAAATTTTTTTCTACATGTATTCAGAACGTTTGCGCAAAACAATTAAAAGTTAGTCGTCTATATTACAGTTCCTCGTACATTGTAGTTTGTAGGTTTGTATACTCAATGTCACAAAAAATGCTCGTTTTAAAACATTCTAAGTGTTACTATTATAACATAACATATGATGCGTAAGCTTAGAATGGTTTTAACTGTGGCACTTTTTCTGACAGTGAGTGTACATACACCACATATTATAATAAAATTGCCTAGACATTTTTTACAATATTTAAATAGTCAATAAAGGTATGGTACTTATGTCTGCAGTTATATAAAAAGGGTTACAACAATAATTATTTGTATGAGAAATAGGTACTTCTATTGTAGATATGCCTAGTCTGTAGTATAGTCAAAGTGCACTTGTCTATAATTTCTAAACGATCATACGGTTTTAGTTACATTGTTATGTGTTATTATGCTTATTGAAGGAACACGCACCGCACCGCAGTCATGTTTTCGATGATAATGGGGGATTCTCTAACAAAATTATTAAATTCCTTTTTTATCGGAAGAATATTTCACGGATATTTGGTTTGTATGTTAACGGCTTTAATGTCTTCACATTTCTATCACAACCAGTAGATTTCCTCTGACGTATGTGTTCTCTTTTTCTTATTATACTATTTAGATACCTTGCTAATACATTGAATAAGCTGGAAAAAAATGTCGATGGTGGAAAAGTTGGGAAACAGCACCAATTTTAATGAAACTTTTTGTAACATGTTTATAGGACTCCTAGGAACCATCAGCCCACTTAAGCAATTCATAGGGGGCACATGAAATACTTAGTTTGCCGTTTATTTACCAAAAAATGGAATTTCCGGTCAAAAATGTTCGGAATAGTGACAAAAAGACTTTGGGAGTATGAGGCCGCATCTATGTAATCTGATTCGGATTCAGCGACGAAAAATATCTAGTACTAGATGACCATTTTAAGCCAAAATAAGCATTTAAAAAATCCAAAATAAGCATTTGTTTCTCTTACAACCACAAAATTGTAACTATAGTTCTTTCTATTCAACAATAAAATGGTTTACAAAAGAAGAAGGCTCGTTTTTTTGGTACAAAGTTTTTGCAACCCAATAAACAAATGTGGCAAATTTGAAAGATGCAACACTTTTTTAACCGACTTCAAACAAAAAAGGAGGAAGTTATCAATTCGACTGTATTTTTTCTATGTGTGTTACCTCAGAACTTTCGGCTGGGTGAACTGATTTTGATGATTCTTTATGTATTTGAAAGCTGGCGGTCCCCGTGTGGTCCCATTTCATTTTGGTCCAGTTCTGATAACGACATCCATTAGAAAACCATTTGCATTAAAAATGCACGGCCAGAGGACGAATAACTCAATATCACGCCAACCGATTTCGATTATTCTTTTTTTAGTGACAAATTAGTTAGTGTACTTTAGATTCACTAAAAATCACAAAATAAAAAAAAATAAAAACTTTTAACAAAAAGAAAACCCACATCAAGAGAAAAACTTTTTCAAAACAAATTAATATGCACTAAAAAGTAAAAAAACAACGATAATATAATTTTAACTTCTTTATATTATCGTTATTTTTTTACTTTTTAGTGCATATTAATTTGTTTTAGAAAAGTTTTTCTTTTGAAGTCAGTTTTCTTTTTGTTAAAAGTTTTTTTTATCTTTTTATATATTTAGTTTCATTGTACTAAACAAGAAAAAACTTTCTACTTTAAAATTTTCCTCTATGCCTTATCAATTCAGAAATAAAAAATCGAAAATTTCAGAATCGAAATGTTCATTCCAACAGTAATTTTTAATTAGAAACTATATAATGCCTTGGGCTGTTAAAACATCCAAATAACTAACATGATAATTGAATAAACACAGACCAAACATAGACGTAATATACTCAATATAGTTGAACCTTAACAAATATTATGATGCATCATCATAATTTACAAAACCACAAAACAATTGAGTACAACCTATCTCTACATTCTACATATTGTTAATTGAATGGAAAACTCAATTCGATATTGCAGAAGGAGGGAAAACAACATGCTAACCTAACCTCTATGTGTATTTGTTTTTCAAATGTATATTTTAATTATTTACACACACAAAAAATCAATAAATTTATTGATTAATTCATCATATATGTCTGTTTATCTAGCTATTCCATTTTCTATTAAAAAATATTATTTGCAATAATTTCGCGTTAGTGCAAACACTCACGATCACATTATCATGTCGCTATCATCTCAAAGTAACATACAGATATTCATATAGACCTAGACCAGGGGTGGAGACGATTTACGAATTAGCGTTCCATTTTTTCTGAAGAAAATGTTGAATGAGACCATAGACGTCGTAATGTGTAAAATAATTTTGATAAAATAATTTTTGATAAATTTTCTGAAATCTACATGTGAAACAAATTTTATAATAATATACGTGAAATTTACAAAATTTAAAAAACCCCCGACAAATATTTCGGCTACGAAACCCTAAACTCGAATTTGAAACATATCTAAGAACACTCTAAATTAAATTGCTTTTTTCCTTAAAGCCTTTTGCAAACTGAATCGATTTGTAAGATCATCGTCAGTTTTTAGTTTTTTCGGGTGCGGTACCCTAATTTTGAAACATAGTTAAGAACACTCTCCATTAAATTACTTTTCAAATAAAACCAAAAAAATTAAATTCGGTTCATCCGTTAAGGCGCTACGATACCACAGACAGACAGACACACACACATAGCGGTCAAACTTAATATATAACACCCCCTTTTTTAGTTCGGGGGTTAATTAGTTCGGAGGTTAAAAAAAATTTAATTTCAGCTTGATATCTCTTTTCGCTTTTGAGTTATCGTGATGACAGACAGGCAGACATATGAACAGCCGGAAATGAAAACTTTGGGTGATTTTATGAACACCTATACCAAAAATTTGTTCGTATCATCAATATTTTTAAGCGTCACAAACTTGGGACTGAACTTAGTATAACTTGATATATTTCATATATACATGGTATAATTATTATTAAAGTGGGCATGAAAGCTCTTGTGGAATAATTTAAAGCTTTTTCTTTCTAATCTTGACAAAACACTCATCAGTGCAAATGAGGAAAGTCAAATATATGAGCGAAAAGTGAAGTTCATAAAATTTTATTTTGTACATAAATCAATATTTATATTTCTATCTATATTTTCGTTAAAAATTTAAAAGGATATTTTAAAATAAAGTGCATGTTTTTAAGCTGATTTTGCAATAAAATTATAAGATTTTTATAAAAATAAATATCTAATATACGTATAATTTTATTGAGAGTCCAATGATCGATGTCGGAAGTGAAAATATATCTCGGTAAACAAGCAGTAGTGAGTGTGATTCTTGTAGATCAGATCCAATCACCAATTATAGGTGATGAATTTCGAGCTTGGAATCTAATTTACACTCTGATTGATTGAATTGTTAATAATAATTATTTACAAGGGGTTTTTTTATTTAGCTTGATATGTATCTAGGTATCTATGTAATAGAACTTCAAAAAGTCCGATTGAAAATTGAAATTTCGCACACTTATCAAGAACCGATGACAATACAATAATGAAATAAGTTTCTCCGATTATCGTGTAAAAAAGCCGTGAGTGCTTTTTAAGATATTTTATAATGACTGTACTTTTACTAATATCTGTTAATCAAATATTTACAATAATTGAAATCCAGCACCCAACGCTATGATAAAATGATTTTTTTCTTAATCATTCTATTTTGTTTGAAATAATAGATATTATTTTGTACTTTTTAGTTCAGCTGTATATAAAAACGTGTTTTTTAGTTTTTACTATTATTTATTTGAACTTAAGTTTTTTATGCAAATAACTCAAGTTTTATTGAGAAAATTTTTCAAAAACAAGTAAAAATAAACCATTGATTGAGTTAATTGTTGAAATACCATGTATAGACCGTGTTGATTACGGAATCGTTTGTTTTATCACGTCACGTAAACAAAGAGAGATAGCCAGTCATACATACATATCACACATGACTGATATTCCCATATAACATATACTATACAATAATCGAACCTATTTTGCAATCTTACGGGTACACAGTGATGTTTTCGAAAAAATGTTTCAAGCAAAAGTTGTTTATTTTTTTATTAGGAACATTTCTTACATTTAAACTTTTGTTCTATCTCTAACGGTTTACAAAATTGGTCCTACGGACCCAAGATCAAATTGACCTATTAGTCTAGGAGCCAGTGACAGATTTTCACGACCAAGTCCCTCCCAATCAAAAATTTGTGAAATGCATTAGGGATTTATACTACGAATACTCGCGACCGTCAGCTGCGACTCCGTGGGTGGGGCGGGCAGTGGCAGCCTCCCACGCATGGAGGAAAAAAAAATCTTTTCAGTCATTTCCTCCCATTTGAAAATTTGTCAGATTATAGTTTACCTAGTATTTTAAAGAAAAAACAAAGTCAGCTGACCATAACATGGTGGATTATATATCAGCTGGCTGCTTGAACATGAAAAAAAAAATTTATATTTTCAATGATTTCCTCTCAACTAAAAATTTACCTGGTGGTCGTTTATATGCTACTATGAATGAAAATTAATGTCAGCTTGCTATATCTAAGTGGAAAGTTTGTCAGCTGGTACCTTCAAAGGTGTAACGCAGCAACATCGATCACCTACTGTATCTTATCAGCTGACGACTTTTCCCTTGACTTACAGCTAGCTGATTTTTTTCATTATTTACTAGAGCATATTAACAATCATCCTATAAATTTTCGTCCGGGAGAAAATAACGTATCTTAAGTTATTCGGCAGTATGCTTGATTTGAGTGTTTTGATAACAAATTTAAAGTTAAATAATGGAGAAAATGTTGGTATGAGTGAATTAATTAATGAATAATTTATTGTAGTTAAATATTTTTTTAATTTATTAACTTTCATTTCAACGAATTCATGAAAAATAACAATCAAAATTAATCACTTTCATTCTCGGCTTTGGCTTGAGTCGCTTTCATCTCTCTCTGATTCACTGTCAGAGTCGCTATCAGAGTTAGATGCGATCATATCTTCATCATCATCATCTGTAAAAAGATGAAAAAAAAAATTATTAATCCGTGTGTATAGTAAAACATGATCATATAAAAAAATAAAAATATAAAAACCTTTTTCAGGCTGAATGGTTATCTCTTCAATTGACGTTGGTAACTGAGTCCCAGAAAACCAATCCAGTTCGAATCGGTTGTCTACTTCTTCCCAACCATAGTCTGTAGGTTCTTCAGTTGTTGGAACTTTAAGGTTAGCGTGAGACCAAATTTGTGCAATGTAACACGCCCTCAAATATTGCTTGTGCAGTTCTGATTTGCATGGTGGTAGAGAAGAACCGTCAATACCTTTTTTAGGCAACTTGAATTCATCGTTACTGTCCAAAAATTTGTAAGTTTTTTGGAACAGTGCAACCCTAGCGTCGTTAATTTTTTTTAACCGATTAAGGCCATACATCTGACAAGCAAACTCCTGAATTTTTCGGAACATATCTTCCCTGTTCATCGATGGATCTGACATTTGTACAAAACACTCCGTAAAAGCTTCAGATTTGGACATAATTGAAAATGGACGCTTCTTGCCTTTTCTAAAAAATGCTGGGTTGTAGTCGCATCCTGTAAATGCATGGAATGCTGGAAGTGCTGCACTCAAATTCGATCCCAAAGTTTCATACAGTTGAGTGACATTGATGAACCTCATATGTTTTCCAACACCGACTTCCATAAAAACGTTAACATGTTGTGAAACATGAACCATATTAGCTAACATTATGACTAAAACATCAGTGTCAGAACAACGAATCGTTAAGTTAGCACTAAAATCGATTTGGCAAGTTAGACATTAGACATGTTTATTTTTTTACCGAGCTGTGACTATACTAACACTCTTGTCGACTAAACACGTTTCACTTTCTCCTCGAGTCGCATTATATTCCCCACCTATTTTTTTTCTACCGAAAATCTTCTACATGCGCTATACACAACAAAGGGCCTTTGTGCGCAGTCATGGCTGCGATATAGAAAGAAAGAATAACTTAAGATACGTTATTTTCTCCCGAACGAAAATTTATAGGATGATTGTTAATATGCTCTAGTAAATAATGAAAAAAATCAGCTAGCTGTAAGTCAAGGGAAAAGTCGTCAGCTGATAAGATACAGTAGGTGATCGATGTTGCTGCGTTACACCTTTGAAGGTACCAGCTGACAAACTTTCCACTTAGATATAGCAAGCTGACATTAATTTTCATTCATAGTAGCATATAAACGACCACCAGGTAAATTTTTAGTTGAGAGGAAATCATTGAAAATATAAATTTTTTTTTTCATGTTCAAGCAGCCAGCTGATATATAATCCACCATGTTATGGTCAGCTGACTTTGTTTTTTCTTTAAAATACTAGGTAAACTATAATCTGACAAATTTTCAAATGGGAGGAAATGACTGAAAAGATTTTTTTTTCCTCCATGCGTGGGAGGCTGCCACTGCCCGCCCCACCCACGGAGTCGCAGCTGACGGTCGCGAGTATTCGTAGTATAAGTGCCTAATGCATTTTACTAAGTTTCACTCGAGAAGAAATAATTGACCAAAATTGTACCTGGCTCCTAGACTATATGTTGCTCGATTACGAACTCGACCTCACTTTTTACGAACTGAGCAAGCTGTAAAAATATTTTCGTTTTTGAGTTATCGTGATGACAAATGGACAGAGCGACAGACAGACGCACAACTGGAAATTGTATAATTAGATGTCTAATTAGATTTTATAAATACCTATACCAAAATTTTTTTCATAGCATTAATAATTTTAAACGTTAAATATTTGGGACTAAACTTAGTATACCTTAATATATTTCATATACATGGTATAAAATTGTCAGTTCAAAGACGCACATCTCGCACGAACATTAAATTGAAAAGGTAACATTTTTTCGATAACCACATAATTTAGTCAGAAATAGAATGCAAAATTTTACCAATATGTTTTCAGACAATATTTTTTTAATAAAAATCTTTAAAAATTTTCATCCGAATTCAACAATAAACCAATAAAAATGTGTAAAAGATCCTATCAAATAAATAATACCTACCGTCATTGATTTTAAAATTATCCGATGAAAATATCCGATATTTATTATAAATATCTAAACATCGGATATTTTTGATATATATCCGATATATATCAAAATTTTGATATTTAAAAAAAACTAAAATGTTTTAAAGGTTTTATTTACTTAGGCGCTTCAAATCAGACAAATGAAACCAAAACATAAAATATTCTTCTAGATCAGGCCACGATTTGAGCTTAGTATTAGTAGGTTTTAACTCCTCTCCAATGCCATCAAAATTTGGGAAGTAGAAATACGGTAACAAACGCCAAAAATTACTAAATAATATTAAATTTTTTAAAATCATTTTTGTATTGATATATATCATAAAAATTCACGTGATATATATCGGATATATATCATGATATATATCCTCGAACCCTGGTATTTTTATACTCTATATATGCCATATATCAAATATATTAAGGTTAGCCCCAAGTTGGTAAGGCTTAGAAATATTGATGATACAAACAAAATTTTGGTATAGATGTTCATAAAATTATGTAATTAGTCCATTTCCGTTTACTCATCTGTCCGTCCGTGCACACGATAATTCAAAAACGAAAAGAGATATCGTACTGAAATTTTTATAACGTATTCAAGACGTAAAAAGTCAGTTTGAGTTTGAAAATGAGCAACATAGGTCCATTGGATCTGGAGTCTATAGCGCCCATCTTGTCTTCTTCGTAAATATCATTATTTTTCCGTGAGGAAGTAAATTACGGAAAATTTTGGTGTCCATATTTTCCGAAACTATAAAAGATAGAGAGTTGAAAATTTGTAGGTAGTTTCTTGAGTCTTGTGATTTTTGAAAAAACAAAAAAGAAAGTTTCTAGAAAATACTTCTTTAATATTCGAAATTTTCAATACTTGAACAAATGGAGGGTGGAACGCTACCATAAATGGGTTTGTTTTTTAAAGTTTTCTAATTTATTAAAAAATAGTGCAATTATCATAATAATTTGAGATAACGTGGAACATTTGTTGAGACCATTGTTCCTAAATCAGGAACATGTGTGAATACCTATATAACGAAAACAACCCAAGAAGGAAAGTTATATAAGTAAAAAAGAATTCCTAGAAAACCCTGGATATGCAATTTTAAGTGAAATACGAAGAATCATAGAAGACCCATTTACAAACTCCCACGCACGTGTATTTTTTTTATTTTTCCACTTTATCGATAATTTATGTTTACATTTAATCATCCAATTTTTAGTATCGAACCTTCATTTTAGTTTTAAATCAAAATACCAAAAATCGTACTAATTTTGACTGAATATTTTCGTCTATAATTTTTATATTATTATAATAAATATAAAAAACAAAAAAATCAACGCATTATGTAAATTATCATATACAGGATGATCGGTAAAAATAATTATAATTTTGGAAAAAATCCATATTGTCCAAAAAATAGCTAGGAAAAAAATTTTTATAGGAAGATATTTATGTCATAAGTTCAAACTAAAATTCGAGAAATATTTTTAAGATAATTGGGTTCTCTGTATCCAATATCTCTCTGATAAAGTATTATTATTTCGCGTTTAAGATTTCGAGGTAATCATATCGATTACGATTTCTGCAGATAAGATAAATTATTAAAGAACTCGAAACAAGTTAGTTTTACTAATTAATTTTCGAAATTTCGAAGACTAAAAGAATAAAAAACTTAAGTAATTACTACGTCACGTTGCCTAAGTAACCTTAATTGATATAAATTATTGTTGGTACTAGTCTCATATGTTTTAGGACTGCATATTGGCCATGAGCACATAATGGATCGAAATTTGTGTGTTTTTTTTGTCTGTCATTTGGAGGGTTGAAATAGGTAAGTTTGTTAATAGACAAATGAAGATTGCATCGTAACTCGAGTGTCTAATTTATGGAAATCAATTTTTTCCAATTTTCATGTTTTTCAAAGTTTTTTTTTGCACCTCGTATACGTTAAAAGATAACCATTATGTGTATACAAATGGCTTTAAAACTTCCGAAAGGGTTGAAAAGTGGCGGTTTTTTATTCTGCAAAACTTATCACGTATTGTGTTGCCAATAACTTTCTTCTAATATATATATATGTCAAACAAAAATTTGAATTAATTCGATTAAAATCACTATTTTCTTTTATCAATCTCCAAAACGCAGACAAAAATAATTAAATTTCTCTTTATCATGGGCTTACGGTCTAATATATTAAACAAGCCTCTTCAAATCCTAGTACCTGTATGTACTTAAAGTCCGAGTAAAAATTAATACACCACTTTTCCCGAACATTCTGTATACATTTTTACCCTACGACAATAAAAATAGAAAATATTGATTTATTATTTTTAATTAACAAAACAAACAAAGATATTTTAAAAAATTGTCCTAATTAAATACATAAATAAAAAATTTTTTTTTTTAAATTAATTTTACCTTAGAAGCATTATATTTTCCAACAATTTTCACAAAAAACACATGAATTTAAACTGAATAAAAATAATTTTAAATGAAACCACTGATTACTTAATAATTTCACATAATAATTTTATTATTAAAAATAGAGTTTTTCCACTATTTTAAAGGAAAAATTTGAAAATATGTCACAAATGTATTTTTTTCTGTTCAATTAAATTGTTGATTTAGTTAAATAATAACCTGTGAACCTGTGTCATGTATGTGACGACACATTACTTTAATATGATGATTGATAATAATTTATTTTTTAAATGAAATAATAAAGCGATAATAATGATGATGTTGAATTAGGAGAAGAAGAAGACGAAGCGCGCGCGAATTTTTAATGAAAACCTACACACAAAAACTCTCTACTAAATAAACAGCCATTCTCATAAGAACTGAATATATCATACCATGTTCTATAACTAAGAACCATTCATATATACAACACACTAGTAACCTACTATCTTACTTTGTTACATTGTATTAAAGAAAGACAACGATATTACATATTTTACTTTGTGTATAAATGGTGTGTTATACTTTGTTTACATGAGTGAGTTTTTTTACGTAACAAGTTGTTTTTTGCGATTTATACAGTTAGATATGAAAATAAAGAGAAAAAAGTGTAATTTGTAAGTTTTGTTAATGAGTGTTTTCAATATATTTTTAACTGACTTAAAAAAAAGAAAAGGGTTCCGAATTCGGACATAGTACGTACAGTTATTTTGCCAAAATAATGATAATGATTCGAAATACGCCCACTCATTTAACGAACATCATTTAATGATGGGAAAACTCTCAAAGTGATGGCTTTAAAATTAGTCTCTTCACCTTTAACAATCTTGATAATTTTTCGAGATAATTCACCATAATTTCTATGATTTGCCAGCCTTCATGTCATCTAAGAACATAAGTGTCTTTATAGTCTTCATAATTCCTTGCGTATATTATTCCTATATTTGAATGTTTTAAAAAGAAATTGGTGGAATTAAACTGTGACAAATGGTATTTAATTCAATTGTAAATATTGGAATGGCTATTATTTATTGTTTTTTCCGTATAATTTCCAATTTTCCCGTTAGTTTGTTCGAATTTCATTTAGTTGTTATAGACGAAACCTTTTGCTTATAATTGATGAAAATTGAAAGTGATATAATTCGAAAGGTATTCTTACTCTTCCATAGATGTGCGGAACATCAAAAAAAGTATGCATTACTGTTAAAGAGAAAACAAAAAAAAGTAAAGTGGGTACATATTTTCTCAGACAAAACGTTACTTAGCTGAGACCGAAAGCTGAAAGCCTCTTAAGAGATAAAGAAAGTCAACGGTCTAAGTTTAAAAGTGATCAAGAAAAAACTAATTTTCGTTACATATTTATAGATGGACTGGAGTGATACCTACCCGCTTCGCTGGGTATAAAAGTAAAGATTGATAAAGATTGCTCTCGCTTACCCCCTTTCTATAACACTCAAAATAATGGTAACGTAAGTCAAATTAAATTTTTTTTTTTAAATTTTTTATTAATATATCTTTATAAATTATATCTCATGTGTTATTCTAAAGTATGAGCTATATTGCTGTACAGTTTCATTAAAAACCATTCGATAGTTTTAGCTTGAAAGCGTAACAAACAAACATTTATAATATAATAGAGATAGGTAATATAATAGAGATAAGTATATATCTTGTTTAAAACTAAAATATTTTCTGTGTTACAATGGAAATTCTATGTTGGCGCAGTAAACTTTAGCATGTTTGAAATTGGAAATTCCTGGTAAGATTGGAAAAATACTCTTTTTTAGGATTCCGTAATAAATAAATACTTGAATATTTCCTATTTATAAATAATAGATGGCATTACAAAAATAGTATTTGTCTATAATTATAGAGGACGATAATAGTTTTAGTATTATTAAAGTTACAATGAGAGTTATTTTTCTATTATCATAGATGGCTTGTATTATTAAAGAGATTAACATATAGTAAATATATTGGATTTGATGGCATTTTTTGAGTTTGGTTATTTTTTCTTTTGATTGAAAGTTATATTTTTAAATATGATTTTTTAAATTATGCGTTTATGAAAAAAAAATTATTGTTATGCATGATGGACGTCTGTTGTTACGCTTACAATTTTTGTCATGGTTTAAATTAAAGTAAGCAGAGTATACAAATTTTTAAGGAAATAATAATAAGTTTTTTGCAATTTCATCTAAGAAAGATTAAACTTATAGTCAAATGAATCTAATTTATCGAATAATTAATATTCAAGAAGAGTTTTACAACATAATTAATTTTTTTTCAAATTTAAGACAAATTTTTTAATTTACTTTTAAGAAGTGGTATACATTTTTTTTTTATTAGTTCGCTTTCTTTTTTGGTGGCCTATTTGTGAATCTGCTTGATCGGTATATGTTTTAAATTTATCGGGAATTAATGCAATTCCCGATAAGTTGAAGAGCTTAAAATCTCAGTATATTTGTAAATCGGAAGAGACAATAGGTACAATGTTATGAATGCACCTTGATTTTCAATGTACAGCGTGGCCAAACTAGTTAATCTTGTTTGAGTCATTATAGACCGCAAGTATACGTTTTTATCAATTTAAGTTTAGAAAAACTGCGATCGCCACTTGCAACAGTCACTGGTACTGTTAACAGTATGCGTATTGATACATGTTGGGATATATCTCTTGTTGGGATACACTGATATTGGGATATAACTCTTGAAGCTTGTGAAATTTGTCACGCAGGTCTTTTAAATGGTCAGAAATCTAAAATTTTGAAAAATTTTGACTGTTCCACTTAACATAGGCTAAAGTACGTTGTATTTTGATAATAAATTGAATTTCACAACTACAATGTACAAAAAACGTCGAACTGAATTCATATTCATTTTCTTAATTTCTAGAACCCACACACAGAGGTTGTGTGGTGACCATAGGAGATTTTAAAGCAAAATAAAAAAAAGATGTTACCTTTTATTTTATAACATATGTAGTGCATTTAAAATTTAATCAAAAATGTTTGTCCAATAAAAAAATATATAGGCCAAATAAAATAAAAATTTGAATATCAAAAAATTAATTGACCGCGTATTCAATAAAAATCTAATAAAAGTAAAAAAAATAACTAGGCGTAACGGTAAAACGTAGATAATTTCATGGTCTTTTTTATAATATACAAAAATGTACAATCTTTATTACAATGGTATCGAAAAATTATTTTATTTACGATAAACCCAATATTAAAGCTTACCACAGACGTCGTAATTTAACAGGTTCATTCCATGTCATATGAGAAACATTTTTAAATAATAAATTCTTGAAAACCTTATTATACATAAATGTAGGCAAACGTCTTTTATTTAGTAAAAATTTATTTACCAGAGGATAAATATCAATTATGACATTAATTGACATTTTGATGAATTGCTTTTGATTTTTCTTTCCAGGCATATGCTAGTCAAAGCGTCACCATCAGTCACTGGCGTTATTTAAAGTGTCTTTTTCGGTTCGGTCAGGTAACACCTTATTGTGGGTTATAGATATTAAATACCGATTTTTGGGATAAATATTTGTAAATAGAACTGAGAAACCGATTCGAATAAATATAATGGATATATAAACCAAAATTAATATATAGATACACTTGCCATCAAAAAATCTCCTCTTTGAAAAAATCCAAATATTTATTTCGATGAAATGTAAAAGTTAAAAAGGATAATTAACGATATTTGCAAGGTTGATGAAATTAGCAAATGAACTAGATGTCACAGTTTTGAATAGTTAATTCAAGACTTCGTAGCCAACGACGAGATTAAAGTGCCAAAAATCTAAATTAATTTCTCAGTCAATTGTTTGTTTTCACTTGTTAGTTGTTCATAAGTTTGTTTACATAACAAAACATTAGATCCGATTTTGTTTTCATAGAACTAAAGTGTGAAGTTTCAGTCCGCTCACTGAAGTATATAAATCGATCTTAAGAATGCTTTTGGTACAGAGCTGTACCAACTTGTTATTAATAAATAATAAAATTAATTATGCTAATAAAATGGTAATAAATCATACAAGCGGTTTATAATTGTACAAGCCGTTTATTTATTTATACAACCCGTAATCAGCCGGTTTTATTTTATTACTAGAACCATAAAAATTTCTAATGATATTAAAGCTATTCAAATGATGTAAAACTTTCAATTTGGTTCAATTTTTCATACTTCGTCATAGCAAAACACAACAACTTTGATAGAACAGCCTTGATTGTGTTTTCTTAAGACAGTATATGTTATTATTACCCAATTTAATCCCCTCCGTATCTATATTAATGCATAATTGGATACCTCCCACATCTAAGTGTCTCTTAGTCTCATAATTGGTGAAATAATTTGAGAAATATGTATTATTTTTGTTTTCTTTATAAATAATTTGTAAATAATCAATTTACAATAAATTATTGTTTTATGATAGTCCCCTCTATATTATAAAGTGACACCTACTAATTTAATGAATTTGATAGGTCTGTGAATTATAAATCTTTCTATTTTTTGCATAGCCACATCTCTCGAATCAGACCTCAGATCAAAATTTGGTAAAGAGCTTTTCCATTTATCTTGATAAGCTTAATTTACTGTTATAATTTTCTGCTATCAATAACAGAACACCTTGTATGTCGTATAAAGAAACTTTTCAAAATAGAGCAAAATATTTTTACGTATTTTATGCGCCTTTAAACTATACACTAACAGAATAAGCTCATAACAAAGCTCGTTCATGTGTGTATATGTGATATACATTCATATACGACATTTAATAATATTGAAAGTTCGACATAGTGAAAACAATAATAAAATATACCTACATGGTTTTTTTTTCCTTTTTTACTTCATGTAATAAATTTGAATATAACACGCATGCGTCTTGTAATTTATGATGAAAACACAAGCGCAGTGTTGTCATTTTACCACGCGTTTGGATGATATCCTCAAACAAAAACATGCTACAAGAAGTGTAGCAGTAATATTCACATAAACATTATAGACCTGGAGTTCAATATACTAAAAAAATTCCGAATTTACTATCGATATTTGCTATTTTTATATATGAGTTTTAAATGTCAACATAAAAATTGGTTTGAGTCTGTGATATCCATACTATATCCATACAATATTATACATAGAGAACGCCATGTCCCAAAATTTGCGATATGATCAATGAGAGAGAAGGCTGCCAGTTAGTTCCTATGTGTTCTTGTCTAATCTATATGTCATTGGCTAGATATTGTTTACATTATTGCTATTAAATAAACAGGTTGTTCAAAAACGATTTACGGAATATTATTTAATACATTAAAAGTTATTCAAAATTTCGAAACGACAAAAGAAACTTTAAACTTTAAAATTTTTTTGTGATTGACTGTGGGCTTATTACACGAAGTTTGTGAGATATTGTTTATAAAAAAATTGTGAAATGAGTCGTCAGGTATTATTGTAATTTTTTACTTGTGAAAACTGCGGCCACATATTGGAGGATATTCAAATCTGCATATTAAAACACTTTTTCATTTTTCAGAAAAAAATACAAAACTGTATATACCATCTTTGTACAAAACAAAAATAATAGTAGCAGACACAAAATCTCTATGCATCATATGATTATGACATATGTCTATTACAAGGACACAGGAATCCACACAAGGACACAGGATCTCTCTTTCATCACATCGCATCACCTTACAGGCTAGCCATATCCCTCGCGTTATCTATGTATAATATTCTATGGTGATATCAAAGAATACAGGTTGTGCATCTCTACATTCTTTGGTAATACACATCATAATGAATGCTTTTACAGAATATGTGCGTATTTGAAAAACTCAAAAGAAATATAAGTACTCAAAAAATATATTAATGAATTTACCTATGTTTGTATTGTGTTTTTCATTAATTAATAAATTCACACCAAAAATCATGATTTAATTTATTAATTTAATTATTGTTCTTTTAATCTGTTTACTTTTTTGGCATGGTGAGCTTCTGGTCTATTATTATATATGAATTGTTGTATTATTGCATCTATGTGTGTTTGTGTGAGTACATTTTCCTACATTTGTAACTGAACAAGTGAAAAGTTTGTATTCACCAGGGATAACTAAATTATTTTCTGTTATGTACTGAAAAAATTCGTACGCTATCAAAATGTTTTCTCGAAAGTTTTATAGTTATTATTTACTAAGTTATTAGGAATTTGCCAGGGTGCTTGATGACAAGTGAATATTTAATTAGAAATAATAAAAAATGTTGTAAATACGAAGTTTTATAATTACACTCATTTGTTTATAAAAACGTATTTATCGCTTTCAATTTACACAACAAAACCTGAAAAAATGCTTATACCTAATAAAAAAAAGCTAATTTAAGAGCTGATCATATTTCAAAACCTTTGAGTTAGCGAAACTCACCAAGCGAATAAATATGATTTCGGCTATACAAATTTGACCAAGGCACAAACTGAAAATCAAATTTGACGATTCTCAAGTCCATAGGTTATAGTTTACATTTGCAAAAGTCATGACTCTCCTGGTCTCTATTAAATTTCCTTTTTCCGTAAAGCCTTTTCCAAACTGAACCGATTTTGAAAATCATCGCTAAGAACGCTGTCCATTGAATTACCTTTCAAACAAAACCAAAAAAATCGGTTTCTCCGTTTATACGCTACGATGCCACAGACAGACAGACAGGGACACACACATAGTGGTCAAACTTATAACACCCTTTTTTTTGGTTCGGGAGCTAAAAAGAAAACTTTGACTTAAAGAATGCATTGCAGTAGTTCTCGTACTCTTTCCTCTTCTGATGGCTGAATACTTTCCGTTAAAAAAACCCTTGGCTATTATGTCTCAATCTGTATAATGTACATCATTGATTATGCCAATTAAGAAATTTCATACCGAATACCTATAGAATCATTTAGAATTAAGATCGTATTGGTTCATTAAATAAAATTGTTTAACCCTGAATATGATTTTAATAATAGTACAATTCATACATTATATCCTTTATCCACTTATTTCAAGATCAATAATATTATCCTTTTCAATGGTACACTTATCTTTGTTTTATGTCGTTTTATAAACAGAGATAGATTATAATATTACCGATTAGTAGGATAAGGATGTAAGATTATTACTAGAATCGCAGTAGCAACTAGCAGTATACATTTGATTCGATTTTGTTTCTATAAGGGTGATTACTCACTTTGTTAGCTAAAGCGGAAAAATAGATTGCTGGAAAAAACATCCAAGAAAAGAAATTCGTGAAAATTGTTTAAAAAAGTAATCTGGTAAAATATTTTGTATTTAACTTCAGTATTTTATTCACCGCTGTAGTGCGTAAACCTTTCGTAGGTTGGAAATTCATATGATAATTATTCGGTGAAATAAACTCAGCGTCAGGATATTGAACCCTTAACGGAACCCATAATTCGCACTTGAAACTTATCTAAGAACATTCTCCATAATCGAAACAAAAAAAATCCAATGCAGTTCATCCGTTTAGGCACTACGATGCCACAGACAGACACAGAGAAAGACTGATACACAAAGCGAGCAAACTTATAACACCCCTTTTTTGGTTCAGGGGTTAAAAATTCGTTTGAAACAAAAGATTAGATAAAATTTTAATTTGTTATCGATAAAGTATTTACTTTCATTTGAATAAAGCATATTTTATGTAAAAAATTGTTAAATCGAAATCAAAACCCATTTATTCGCAAAACCCATTTATTCGCAAGATATATAAAGGCACTCCTTTTCTCCAGCGTATCAGGCAAACTGTTTAAACAAAACTCTAAGAAAATGAAAACTTTAACTTTAATAAATAATTAACACTCTTTATTATCTATTAGGTAATAATTTTACGAAACATATAACTAGGAAAGACAACTGGCAATCAAGACATTTCCTTAATTTTTAAGGCCCGGCATTTTTTCCTCTCTAATCTTGCTATAGCTTTACACAACGTGCTTCTGTCTCAGCGAAAGAATCAAATATATCATTTAGTCCGCCGCAAAGGTAGTTTTATATTCAACGGCTAGGATCGTTAGGCCAGATAAACGTTCTTGATTCATTGTTGCACGCAAAAAGGTTTTAATTATTTTCAGTTTGCTGAAGCTTCGCTTATAGCTTGCAAATACTTTTGATATAATATGCACAGTATATTCTTAAAGTTAGACCTTAAAGTTCTTGTAAGTCATGATTGATTGCACAGACGTTGTCACAGGTCGAATGCACTTGACTTATCATTAATTTCGGTTACTAGCTCTTCAAATACGGCAAGTTCTTGGCAAAAATTAACTACATTCAAATATCTTGAATTTTTTCGTATCGGTTTCATTTATCTGCTGCTGTTGGATCCAAACTGGGATAAAGTTTATAAACCAACTTAGAAAGTGTTCAATAATCAGGCTTTTTAAAATTTTTTTTTCAAACACATTCTATTATAATTTTCAGGGCAAGTGCCCCTTCCAGATTATGGCTAAAAAGATTTTAATAGAAAAATTGTGATATAACCTTTACAATTTGTCTCATATTTAGAGAGGGAAAGGTTTAATATGGTTTATATAAAGGAAATGCTACGTATAGGTAAATAGTAAGTGAGACAGACAGTTATAAAATAAATGTGTTTTATATCCAGTACATATAGCTCTCAACATGGTAACTCTTTATGGTGGGGATATCAAAAATTTATCATATTCGATAGGGGTGATAAAATTTATTCATGTTACAAAAAAAGCACGTTCAATTCAATTTTAATTATAAATGTTTTGTGGATGCATTTCGTAGCATTATGTAACAAAATGATCTGTAATCAATTATAGTCGCATCAATGAATGTTTTTAGTCGGGAGTCCTCAATGACAGCTCCGATTTTGATGATTTTTTTTTCAAAATGATTCTTTTTGTATATTATTTAAAATCAGAGACATTTCAGATGGGGGAAATAATCTGGAGGGAGAATAGATAATATTGCGAGTCGCGACTGATATATCAACGCCCAGCCTGAATCGCTAATGATAGAAGTTTGGAATTTGGAGAAGATATTGATTTTATAATGTAGGTACACTAAAAAAAGGATTTTTCGAAATTCATCCCCTAAAAGGGTGAAATAAGGGATGAAAATTTGTATGAAAATAAATATAAACCGTCATTTTTGAAGGTTCTGGAGGGGCATGCTTCTTTTTGTGTCATCCCTTGTCAGTGTCTATGACTCCCAATAGTATTTAAGTATTAAATCGCTTGATATTCTTAGGTCTTTTTTGTCAAGAAACACTTTATAACATGACTAAAATGCTGGTTAAATAACTATTTAATGCCTACGATTTGTCTTTCTTTATCATTTACGGATGAAAAAAAGGGTTTTATAAATTTTGACCGCTACCCATATAAGTTCTGCCAGATCTCACAACAGAGCCAACAATTGGCCATGTGTGTGTGTTTGTCTGTGGTATCGTAGCGCCTGAACGGATGAACCGATTTTAATTTTTTTGGTTTCATTTGAAAGGTAATTTAACGAAGAGTGTTAGAGCCTTAGCCTTGTTTCAAGTGCGAGCTTATGTTTCCGTATGCGAAAAACTATAAAATTGGCGATGATTTTCAAAATCGATTCAGTTTGGAAAAGGCATGACATAATTTTAACATATAAATAACTAGCTGTTAAACCCGCTTCGCTGGGTTGTTTTTGCACATTTAAATATCAAAATTGTTAAATGAAAGACTTTTTTTTTAATTCTCTCTGTGTGAACGGAACAGTAAGATTTTTTTGGCCGATCCCAATATTATGTCTACACTCTCTGTGTGTACGGAAAAGTAGGGGAAAGATCGATAGAAACCCATGGAACATTCCAGAATATTCGAGAAAGTTCTAGAAAATTCGATAGAAATCCATAGAACATTCCAGAATGTTCGAGAAAATTCTAGAAAATTCGATAGAAATCCATAGAACATTCCAGAATGTTCGAGAAAATTCTAGAAAATTCGACAGAAACCCATGGAACATTCCAGATTGTTCGAGAAAGTTTGATAAAATTCAATAAAAATCCATACAACATTCGAGAATATTCGAGAAAGTTCTAGAAAATTCGATAGAAATCCATAGAACATTCCAGAATGTTCGAGAAAATTCTAGAAAATTCGATAGAAATCCATGGAACATTCCAGAATTTTCGAGAAAAATCGAAAGACATTTGCGCCAGTAGCGCCATCTAGTGAAAATTGTACTATTGACAGTGTGGCCTATTGTACTATTAGAACTATTTTTTTAATCTATTTTCTATGAATTCCTAGATCATTTTTAATTCCACCCCCACCAAACTCCCTTATTCACAATGGGAGCCTAAGGGCTACCCAATGACATAATCCCCTACCGAAGGTCAATGGTTAGTTTTAGGGAAAATCGGGGACATACAAACAAACACTCTCTTTTTATATATATAGATTACTATGGAAATGAATGGTCATATAAACCTGGCTCAATTCATTTCGAAAAGTGAAATGGTAAAATAATTAGGTAATTCAAAACAATAATTCAAAAGAACAAAGTCAACTCAAATATTTCAATTTCAATTAAAATATGTTCAAAAATTTGTCCCTTAAAATTTTGCTTTAAAAAATGATGGCTCTCTAAGTATCATTTTCATCTCATCTAATGTCTTTGACCATCACATGATTTCAGAAGGAGTGTTATAATTTTAGTGTTTATCTGTGCGCCTGTGTGTTTCTCAGTGGCATCGTAGCCCCTAAACGGTCGAGCCGACTTGATTGAGAAAATTTTCCAAAGGGAAGGTAAGTTTCCAAAAATCGGTTTACAAAGAATAAATCGCATCGGTTTTTTAAATTTTGTAAATTTCACTTGTTTTATTCAACAATTTGATATACATCTAATTCCTGTCTGCTACAATTTCGAAAGCGAGGCCGATATTGTCCAATGCACTTTTCCTAAATGATATTATAGAACCACAATGGTCAGGAATTTGCTCTACATTTAACAGTAAGGTACTTTACTAGCGTGTGCTGTCAGTCAACAGTTGAACGAAATAAATCATACATATAAATATTACGTTAGATTGCAGCACTATATAACATCAAGTTTTTACTACTAAATAGTGAAAACTTTCTTTTTTTTATATGAAAAGCTCTGTGGTTTTTATCACTATTATATGTTACATACTGTCATTCAAAGGTGTCGTTACTGCTCCAAGATTAAATAATAATCTAGTGTGAAAATACCTCAACCTGTATATACAAATAGGTCTCCGAAAATCTGCATAGCTGGGGGAATGTTAAGTTTTTAATTGTGTCGCGAGTTTAAAGTTGATTAATAATTATTGAGGACGAAATAATCCGTGACTCAACAAAGCACAAATCTGATCTAAATTAAGAATTCAAGTGACATTTTAAAATACTCTGACGTTTAAAATATTCATGGGAAATGCGAATTTTTTAATTTTTCATTATAAGCTTTTATTTATCTTAATGTGAGTATGCGGTGTTTACAATATAGAGAGTATTGATAATTCAAACATACGCTACGGCATAAAAAAACTTTAACCACGTTCATTAGTTATGTTACAAAAGAGAAAACACTATGAAAAACTATTTTTGTATAACAAGTTAAATTCATATATTAACATTATGTTAATGCAAATTTTTTTAACAATTAATTAAATAACGCGATGCCTGGCGCAAAGTAGTCGACCATTTCCAACTCTTATTTATTCATCTTTCATTTGCCGTATCATCTTAGCAAATCCCTTTAAAACAAATTAGTTAAATTGTGTTTAAAGTCTAATCTCTCTAATTTGCTTTAATTAAATTTCAAACATTTATGATTTTTGCTTAGATCCGGGCAATTTATATATTTGTCCGTAGACAGATTTCGAAAAGCAGAAACTCCGGCCTAAAATCGGAGAGAAGGCTATTCTAGACTTTTGAGTAGCTCCCCGGGGTATATGGCATAGACATCGAATGAAAATTGTAAAAAAATAGCAACTACTTTGCTACTTTCTGTATATAGACATAAAAAATTTCGTTTTTGTTTAATTTTGATAGTACCTGCTATTTAATAATATCTGCAAAATGTTTGTATTTATTTAAAAAGTTTCAATAGATTTACATAATTTACTAACTTTCAAGTAATTTTTCAGGTGTCACATAGATTAATGTTTTTCATTACACATTCAAGTTTCATAAAAAGTTTTTTGTTTTTATTAGATCAGGATACTAGTTTTCAAACTTTCTATTCGTTTTCAAATTGAAAGTTTTAATAAACTTTGATGTCTACTACACTGCCAGACAAAATATCACTACATTAATCGAATTGTTTTTATTCGGGATTATTTAAAATAGAACCCTACAGAAAGTGGTGCGTGAACAAAACTGGAACCAATTCCAAATTTACAATATATGGTAAAAACTTTATATTCTCGAATTTGAACTTTGAAATAGCGAATAAATTTTAAATCGTAACTTACTGACATGAAATTAACGATTGGAGATATTCTTCGAACTTACCTAGAAAAAAGAAAAAGAATTTGATTAAATTTCAGTAAATATAGTATAGTTTATCTATAGTTTATAGTTTATTTAACAATCCAAATAATTAAAATATTAAAAACAAACTATATATTTTTTCAACGAAATCATAACGAAGACGTAAGTTAACGATATAAAGATAAACCCCCAGTTTAATATTTAATATTGATCGATTGACTTTTGCTATACTAAAGGAGTTATTTGGGGCGAAAAGTCGATCTAGCTAGGTTTCATTTTAAAAAAATGTCGTTTTAACCGTGTTTTTCAGGAAAAACTGAAACAAACACTGCAGAATATACTCTTCCTGACATCTATTTGTGTATATCGGAGTTAACGAAATGAAGTACATTACCGGTACATTCAAATTGATATTTGCATGGAGACATTTTAAACGGTTCTTATATTAGTGATAAAATTTACGTCTTTTTAACTCAAAAAATATCGAGCAAAGCTCGGTCATTCAGGTACTGCTATTTATTTTAATAAAAAGCATGCTATCTATGTTTGTATTATACAACCATCGCATAACTTACTAACGCCTTCAATCCTTCAATTTTTTTTAAATGCTAATGATTAAAATATGTAAATGTTAATGTTAGACATAATTAAAAGTTTTTAATTATGTCTAACTAATTAATTGTTCATTATTTAAGTGGAGCAATTTTATATTCTGAGAGAGCAATTTTTTGATATATACTTTTTTTTAAATATTAATATTTGGCACGAACTGATTCATGATTGATTAAACACTGGCTAATAAACATATGTGACATATGTCAGCAATAAATAAGAATACCTGGCTATACCGTCAAACTAAACGATACTACTAAACATCAAACAAACGTAACAGTTACAGTACACAAACAAGTAAGCAAGTCTATTGTTAATATGGTTTTGAATGAATATTCGTAGTAAAGATAAGTTTATTGAATGTAGGTACAACAATCACCAGCACTACAGTACTACGTCTAGCATTGACTACTAACTTGCATAGTAAATAATAGAGTACCTAAGTGTATTGTGTATACACTGTATACTGTATACTGTTGTATAGGGGAAGATGTAGTTTCTAGAACAGGCATGGGCGAGTTATTTCAAGTCGAAGTCACCATTGTTATAGCTTTATTGTGTGTCATAAACTTTATTGTGTGTCTCTTTATCCAAGTACGCATTGCTCATACAGGAGGAAGAGAGACGGGTATACGAATCTTCTACCTATCTCAGTTTCTCTAATAGTAAAGAGATAGGTAGAAAAAAAATGTTGTCTCTCTGTCTTACTTGTATTTTAGGTTGTCGCTGGTTAGGTTCTCACTGCCTTTTAGTTTAATATAACAACTTTTAGTTTATTCGAAAACATAACCATATAGACAATCAGTCTTCAGTCTACTCACATTCTGAAAATATACCCTCATTTAAATGTAAATTCTGTTCAGTAAATATCAACATCTAAAAGCGACAGGATGATTTAAGCTACGTTTTCCTCTAGGTACTGCATCTTACCCTACTGTATATGTTTCATATCTCTGTTGTGTTAGCAAGCTTTTCGTTATCTAATTTAATATTAAAAACAAAGCTTCATTCATAATAAAATGCTTACAAAACATATTTACTATAATTGAATCAAATATACCTCCTACAACCTATAGTCTACGGTTACCTATATCATATAGAGAATTCAAAAAATTATGAAGGTATCATTCATTATCTGTGGGTGTACAGTTACAGCTTGTCTTACAGCAAATATGATAGCCTCAATAAAAAAGGTTAAGAAGTTATTGTGAATTTTTCAGTTATTTCACTTTTGAGAAGCATTTTGGAGTTTTTGTTGGTATTAACGGTTCTGCGAATATCAAAGTTCGCAAATAGGATATTAGTAATAACTAATCTATAGCACCTTTCTGATGTACAAAAATCGGAAAAATATGCTTTATAAGAATAAATAAGTTTTCAGCGCAAAATAATATTAGTTTTTTTTCCTTGCCCAATAGAGAAGAAAGGTCCATTTTTCTCGGTGGAACACATCTAAATCGACAGTAGTTACGTCACTGATAATAGTAATTATATTTTTATTCCCAAGATATAAGAAATACATAGATAGTAATCGTCAAAAATAAATTATTATTAATAAATCTTGAAAAATGATTTTATATTGATTATATGGATACTTGGCAACAAAATATTTTCTTAATTCAATATTCATATTTTTGAAAGGTTAGAAATTGTTCTTATATGTATTTGTATGATCACAGACAGAAAAGTGAAAAAGTACGCAAAATGTGCACGTTTAAAACTTCTTTTAAACAAACAAGAAGATACTTAAAAAGTGACGTAATTGTTGAGTATCGCCATAGAGATTACATATAAATTCTGTTTTGCAAAAAAAGGACGGGGAAAATCTTTGAATGCTTATAACTTCTTCTATTTTATCAATTTTAATTTAACTTTCAAATTATGTTATGATATTAAGTCACCTTTTACATTTTTATCTGTAGATTATCGCTTCCTCGGGTTCAACACTCACTTGGTATTTGGATTCAACACTCCAAAAATATAAAGAGCCAATTAAAGAATAGCTTCGAACACCGATTTATATAAGGTAAAATACTTTGTAATTCTTATTATCGATTGAAATTAAAAATATCCAAAAAAATACCCCCTTCAAAAATTTGTAAGTCTTTGTAGCTACTGTTTTTTATCTTACCTACAGCCTACGTGTGCATTATATAACAAATACTTTTTTTTCATAGATAGGTAGGTGTACTCAAAGCACACGGTTTAGTAATTGTAACAATCTTTTACACAAAGATTTATGTTTTTTTTTCTTTGAAAATAATTTTCATTCACAATTATATTGGAGTATGAATAGTTATAATGCTTGTTATATAATGAATGCGTAGGATGTTTTAGAACAGATTTATTTCAAAAGACAGTAAATTTTGGTGCTATTTCAAAAAACATTATTTATTCTTTAATTCTTTTTACCCTTGAAAGGAATTTAGTCAATGACAAATTCTTTTAAGTAAATTATTTACTATCGTCAATAATTTATATTAAAATCACTTCTTTATAAAAAAAAAACCGGTCAAATACGTCATTGATTTGAGCTGGTATAAATACTTTTGGGGATGAAAAAAATTAGAAAATTCAAATAATAGAAAAAATAGTGTGATAACTTTTAAGGTAGTTCGATGTCGAAAAAATGAAAATGATCTAGAGTTGTCTCACTACTACTCTCAAAGTAGTAATACTTTTACGAATTTTCAGTTAAAGCTTCCACTCTCCTAATGTATTTTGAGACTCCTATGTGCCCTTAAGAATTGGAGAAGTAGAAGTACATTTGTGGAATGGAGCCACAAATGTACTTCCACGCCAATCCTTAAAAGCACATAGGAATCCCAAAATACATTAGGAGAATAGGAGCTTTAACTGAAAATTCGTTAAAGCACTATTACTTTATACTTTATGCTAAGGCAAATTTTATACAGTGTTTTCCGTTTTTGTGAGGTATGAATGTATTTTTAAGGTTCGAACTTTACTACATAACTTTTCATTTCAAATGAAAGGAGAATCATTTCAAACTGAAACTTTAACTATTTTCACAGAAATGCAGGAAAATTGGAAAAAAAGTAATGATAATCATACAAAAACAAAAATGCAGAAAGTGCATAAATAATGCAAATTTAAACTGATCCCGAAACTTGGAATGTATTCTTATGTTGTATTTTATATGTTAATTTTCACTTTGAAAGAGTCTTACGTCGAATTTCTCAGTATTAGTCGTAGTTGCCTACAGAAATAAAATTTTACACTGTGGATAAAAACATGAAGAGAATACAACAGGAAATATACATTTATATAATAAGATGATCTCCATAAAGCAATTCCTACATTTTGGTAGGAATATGATATTCACCTCCTTTCCCCATCCTTCAATGCAAAATGTTATACAAGCGTACATAAATCTTTGGGCGATAACACACGCCATGTGGTGTTGATGTGAAGCAACATTGGGATAGCGCGCAAATGTAGTATATGTGGGAAAAAACTTTAATACTGACAATGCTAAATTATACAACTAATTCTGTAAATAAGATATAACGTTGCATTCGAATGAAGAAGAATGATAAAGAAAAAAATGAATTTTTCATAGAGAAACAGTATTGCGAAAAAAAATATCAAATTTGAAATTATGATATTAATATTTCATTTTTATATTTTCTATTTTTTTTCACCAAGAGAGAAATTATAAAAAAAATCAAATTTAAAACTTATATTAGTCGGCAAAAAAAAATATATTATTAACACAAGATGAAGCGAAGGGTTGGATTTTCCCTATGGTGTTTTGCCTTTTTTCGAAGTACGAAGATATTTAGGTTATTACGGCAAGCAATAAGCTTATAAGAATATTTATAACGCTACGTATAAATACGTGAAATTTAACAAAATGTTAATGACTTTTTTTATAAAGTTTTTATTTTAGACATCGAAAACTCAAATTTCGAAATTTTACCGTGAGTTTGGAGTTATTATGGATGGAATGTATGTTTATGTTCTTTGGAGACTAAGGAGGTTGCCAAAATGGTACTTTCTGGGGTATCTGAATAAATAGAAAAATATTGATAAACTAATTGATTTTAATTAATTTGTTCTGAAACGTCAAGAGACAAATCAATTTTAAAACAAAGTAAATCAGATTGATGCACTGACTCCGTAAATAGATAATATTTAAGTTAAGGACGTACGTTTATTAACCTTTTTTGCTATGCGCATTCATAGGGAAATAGTATGTAAATATTAAATAATCTTAAGTGAATGGAAATTTATTAACTGGTAAAAGTTTCAAGTATAGTAATCGATTAATATTTCTGAGTAATAATTTTGGATCTAATGGATTTATATTTTTCATTTAGTCCTTAAGCTTACTTTTTGTCACTTTTCAAATTTAAAATTCAACGAAATTATTATATAACAGTATATTTTATTTAAAAATCATTCAAAATAATTTAAATTTTTATATTATCTCTATTAACAAATCTTATGATCGTACGTACTTAAAGGGTCATATTATAACTACTCTCCCCTACAAACTCTATGACATTTATATTTCTCGTTATCTCATTACGGCTACTCGTTAGCCATAAATGAAGTAAGAATAGTTTTTATGGACGTTCTTATGTAAAAAACAAAGAGGGAATGTGTATTGTGTGTTATGATGTGTTATGGGTATGTGTTACTGCGTGTGATTGATATTGTAAGTGTACAACTTAAAATGATGAGTTTGATCGGCTGGGTTCATGTATACACATAAATAATCCCGGTTTGTTTTATACATAAAAATGTCCTACTTCACATAATATAAATGGCTAAACATATGGTTTACAAATAGTATAAGACAAACGCTCTTAGAACACCCTAGCAAAAAAATATGGTTTGCTCAAATTTTATGTTGTGTTTAGCCCTAAACCAACAACAAAAGGAATAAAGCTTGATCTAATTTAGTATAGCTAAATTTTATTCAAGTTGTCAAAGTTTTTACTGTATAGAAATAATATTTTAAGTGCGAATTCATGTTCTTTATATGATACATATATTTTATTAGTCCGCAGTGGTCAGTCCTCAGTAATATTATTTGACACAAACATTCAAACATTTTCACTTGAAAGAGTTGATCCGTTATGTTTTTTTATATATTTGATTTACGGAAAATCCTTGACATTTATTATATTAAAAAAATTAGTTCACCTGTGACTGTATAATACCATATTTATTCAAGAATGAGGGGGTGTGTTGAAAATATAGTGTGTACGGCACACATTCTGTACAGGGTGCATCATTTTAATCTATTATGGCTAATAGTTCGTTTTGCAGTTAACCAATCAAAAAATAACTTAAGCAAAAGTTTCGGAGTTTGGTAGGAGGTATCATGTTCCCATATCAGATTGGACCTTGTCTCCGGGTTGCTTTAATAGTCAATTTAGATTTTAAATGATAAGAGATAGGATAACACTTATTTTATTTAAAACATTTTTTCGATAATTGTTAGCTTTTGGAGGAAATGCAACTTTAAAATATCTTATTATTGCATTTAATCGAAAATACACTAGCTTTAGAAAAATGCTTTAACAAAAAATCATCAAGCACAATTAAGGTCATTCGCCTATGCCAGGTCAAAGCCATGGACACAGGCGAATGTCATCTATTGCCCTTGTTTTTTGGTTAAAGATTTTTTTTTTGTATCTAGCGTGTTTTATTTCCTTCGAAAGTCAATGATATTCTAAAAAATCTTTGATATATTTTTTTCAATGAGAATCATCTTTTTAATTTAAAGTGTTATTCTATCCCTTACCTTTTAGGATCTCGATTAACTAATAAAGTAAGCCGGAGAAATAGGTCCAATCTTTGTCCATAAATGCGTTTGAATTTAGTTAATGCCACTAAAAAAACGATTTGTGAAATTCACTAGAAACACATGACTTTTTATTTTGTAAACTAGTATATTGATATCCTTATAGACCGGTATTTAGTCCTAAAAATAGGTCAGATGTCTGATCTTGACAGTCATTTTATTAATGTAATTAGTGTCCGGATGCGAATTCCGACCCATTTTTCTATAAAGAAAATACCTGGAAAAAATCTATAAACACTGACATGATATGTAAACGACTTTCGTAAATCCTACGTTTATCCTGTAATTTTACTGAATTTAAGTCTTATTTTTGTTGACATTTCCTGATAAATAAAATATTTTACATAAGTAGTTTGAAATATAAACATTTATAAGACGTATAAAAACGTTAATGCAGAGAAATCATTAAATTTAATAATATTATTGTCTATAAAAATAAAAGAAAACATATTATTCTGAAAATATTATAATATTTTCATAATGTCTTGTACATTTATAAATATAAAAAACTGCTTGTCATATTTTCCGCATAGTAGGTTTAGTATGATGTTGATAAAACGCCATCAACTCAAATGCATTATGTTTAGAAATTACTTTATTTATAAAAACTACATTTATTTGAAATATTTTCTCAACATATTTAAACTAGAGTTTGATGCATCTCGATTTTCGACCTTTCTAAATATTTCGCAAATCGTTTTTCGAAATATGTCGAATTATTTTTGGAAAATCATAAGACATGATAACCCATTTCTAAGGTAATTTGCCTCTTTTATAAACGCATCTCATTTTATCGTTTTCAACTTGAAGGTGGCTTAAAAGTATTTCGATACCGACTAAAATATTAAAAACACATAAATTTTTATGGACATACATTATTTCAATTATTTGTAGAAAATATCAAGGTATACTAAGTTTAGTCCCAAGTTTGTAACGCTTAAGAATATTGATGCCACGAACAAAATTTATGTTCGTGGCATGTGTTCATAAAATCCATTTCCGATTTTCCTTTCGTCTGTCTATCTGTCTGACAACACGATAACTCAAAAAAGAAAAAAGATACTAAACTGAAATTTTTATAGCGTGCTCAGGCCAAAAAAAGTGAAGTCAAGTTCGTAAATGAGCAACATAGGTCAATTGGGTCTTGGGTCCGTAGGATTCATTTAGTAAATCGTCAGAGATAGAACAAAATTTTAAGTGTAAAAATTGTTTCTTATTAAAAAATAAACAAGTTTTGTTTGAAACAGTTTTTCGTAAACATCATTGTTTACCCGTGAGAGCGCAAATTAGATATATGTGGGTGGCTCTTTAAGAGTGGCTTAAATCTTTTTTACTTACATGACGTAAAAAAAAAACAAACGATTGCGTAATCAGCACTTTCTATACATGGTATTTCAACAATTTACTCAATAAATTGTTTGTTTTCAACAATTAACTAAGTCAATTGTTTGTTTTCACTTGTTTTCTACTGACTTCGCAACAGGTTCATTGAGTATTCAATAACTCTTAGTAAAGGTAACACTTTGCTAGTCAAATGCAAAGGATTGTCTTACCTTCAAATACCATCTTACAAACCCGCAAGCGGTCTTGTTTTTTACATAAAATGTTAGCTACAAAAAATATTTATAGATTTATGTCGACAGATTGTATTTATGATCGAAAAACCTTAACTTTTAAATTAGTGTGTCACATGATAAAATAAATATTACTTTTTATAACGTCAAACAAACACTGTTGGTGTTAGTTTAAACGATTTATAATTGCTATTAAAAAATTGCAATAAACAATGAAATAAAATTGTTACACATGTTACCAGCCATGCACTAGCTATTAAAGCCATAAACATATGATTTAATTTGGTCTCTAGTTTATAAATTTACTTTAAATGGCTCAAATAACTGTTTTAGTATGATATAGTAAAAAAAATAACGATCAATTGCAAGCCAAGCTTACATAACGAGGGTGCGTTAGTGTCCGATTCCTTGTAAAAAACGAATACTCATGTTCTGTATAATCTATAAGGATTATTCAATATATTTTATTTAATGACTTATAAAAAATAAATAAAATTGGTTATATTGAATTTCATTTATAATTTCACCCTCAATTTACCAATTACGATATATTTCAAAATATTACTTTATTTATAATTTGTTTTCTATCGAGATTTTATTAGTTATGCTTTATTTTAATTTTCTGATAATTACGTAATGTAAGAGAGGAAAATCACAATCATATTGCACAAAACAACCGGGAAATTATGTCAGGTATAAAAAGAATACAGGTACCCCAAAATTACTCGAAAAATAACGATTTGAAAAAAAAGTTAAATACAAAAATTGGAGGTTTCAAAGAGTTGTACTGCTGGGGGAATGAATTAAAAATAATTTACTTACTTTCTCCTTAGCATTGATATTGTAGTTTCAGAAGGAATCTGCTCTTGTTTTGTTGCAACTTCGTTAAAAAGAAAAAATTAAAAAAAGTATATACGTAGCTTCAACTTTGAAAGTAATTTTTCATAAATCGATAACCAATTTATTTGAACATCATTATGCTCAGTATTAAATTATTATAATCAAGTAATGTCATAGAAAATAGAAAACTGACGACAGTAGACTAAAATAGTATCACGGCTCATGTATGTTTGTCTTTGTCCTTTTCAAATAAATGATTTATAGTTATTAATTCGTGTGAGATAAGGACGATATATTTCAGGGAAGAATCTAGGCATACTTAGTGGAGCAATTTGCCCGAATAATGTTTTGGGGGAACGACGATTCCAAAATATGGTACAAATGATTATTAGAACGCTGGTGCAGAATATCGAGGCCGTTGACTTAATCCCGCTCAAAAAAATTTCGCAAAACATCGTGTGACGTCATAATTTTAATATAGTATGTATATATTTATGCATAGGCTTTTGTATTTTAACATTTCTACGTCAGGAACAAAGCACAATATGTCTAAATTAGTGGGGTAAATATACCTTCCGGAACGTTCCGGAAGGACAAAGAAAGCAAAACGGTAGTCACCTACTTTAGAACTTTGTAAATTTTACCAATAATGGACGGATAAACGTCTACAAAAAAAATTAGTAGCACAGTTGAAATGAAATCAAAGTAAAATGCAAGTTAGTATATTATGAAATAAATGTACACAGATTACAATCAACAGCTTAATTATCGGTAAGGCCGCTGGAGCGCAAAAACGTCAGGAATACAGCCTTCGTTCAGATGGGTATTGTTTTTCATATCTAATATTGCTGTTAAATATGTTAAGATTAGTTGTCAACACATAATAATAGGGGAGCCCAAGAGGGAATATGTGTAGTATTTCGAGCGCGTCAGATTCACATATGATGGGTTTCTTGGACCTTCCTTAGGACCTCCTCTAAATGTGGAGGGACACTCGTAGGGCAGTCGATCAGATTAGTAAACAAGAAATTGCGATAGATGAATTAACTCGAGCGCAACAGATTAAGATATGATGAGTTAATTACATGCTAAAAAATGTACATTTCTAATATTTAGTTGAGGTACTAAGGAAAGTCCAAGGAACCCCTCCCCCCATATGTTAATCTGGTGCGCTAGATTTACTACACAAATCTCCTTTTGGGTTCCTCTATTATAAGGACATTTTTTTGAAACATTAAAATTGGACATTGATCTTAGTTTGTGATAGAATCAAATGTCTAATTAACGAGTTTAATAATTTAATATATTTTAGATACTGAACCATTGACATACGTATTAAGAAAAACCATGGGTGTACAACTGTAAATATTAAGTAAAATCGAGTGACGTTTGGTAAAAAAATCTCATTTATATAAAACAAGCTGACTTGACTTTTGGATACATTTTATGGTATATATGCTACTAGCATCAAACAGAATATATGTTTAGAATATCAAACAGTTCTGCTTTAGAAATTGTACAGAAAAGCTTCTTTAACCTATCGTTAGTTTATCCTGTAGGAGGATGAAGGAGGAAGGTTTACATAATATAAAATAATACATTCGTACTATTATTCATGTTGTCTTACTTTATTACACGGTGAAGTCAATTATTTTTTTATTTTAAAATGTCTTACACAGGAAAAAAATAAACACACAAACAGGACATTACTTTTTATTTTTCAATTTGTTTTAAAAATAAAACATTTCGGAAAAGCAATCGAGTCGTATCTTGAAAAATTAAACATCATTTAGAGTTGCATATAAAGTATAAAAAAATAAAAAATTGCCATTAAAACCCATAATTAAAGATTGTTTTTTGAAAATTTTTCTGCTTTACAATTTTTCTACTTAAAAAATATAAAATATATTTATTCCAATACATTTCTTCTTTTTAAGAATTATAGTTTAATTTACTCGTCAATAATTTTACTTAACAAAATAACATATTTTGATAATTTTTTAATCCAAAATCGTTATATAATCCCGTAATTTTCAATTATTTATCGTTTGTTTCCATGAATATATGTCATAGGGTCACGAAGTCCTAAGCTAAGTTCTGCCCAGGAACTTTGACATCTATTATTTAATATATTTCGTTAAAATTTCAACCCAAAAGGTTTTGAACTTGAACTTAACCAGGAGTCATCTAAAATGAAGAGAGATTAATATCCGTTCTTGGCAAAAAATATTTGAGAACACCTTCAGTTTTTTTGTGTACATTGTGGAATTGAAATTGATAGGAGCTTTCTTATTTATAGATCGTATAAAAGCAGAAATATTTAAATATGCAAATGTTTGGAGTAGAAAAATATTAAAGTATGTTTTTTGTTCAGTAGTATTATTTACAAGTATCTTTTAAGTAAAGTATAATCCTAAATAAAAGAACTTTTAATAAAAAAAAAACGACTTCAAAAAACCCAATTCAAAAACAAATTAATATGCACTAAAAAGTAAAAAATAACTATTATTGTTATTAACTATTTACAATTATTCGTAGTCGGTGTCAGCCAAGTTAATGTAGCAAACTGTTCTGTTACAGTTGTTTCCTTGGGTGAAACCGACTCCAAAAATAACAATAATTGTAACTACATTATATTTTCGTTATTTTTTACTTTTTAGTGCATATTAATTTGTTTTTGAATTGTGTTTTTTTTTTTTGTCGGTATTCGTTTTGTTTTATAATTTTTAGTGAATCTGAAGTACACTAATTTGTCACTAAAAAATGAATCATCAAAATAGGGTCAAAAGTTCTGAGGTAACAAACATAAAAAAAAATAAAAATACAGTCGAATTGAAAACCTCTTTCTTTTTTGTTTGAAGTCGGTTAAAAATAGAAATATCTTAAAGTAGGTATGATTTAAGTAGGATAATTATAAGTAAAATATTTTGGTGTAAAAAAAATTTCATTTATGTCGATCCCCATGCCTAGTTCCCAATTTTTTATTATCTATAAAAATTCTTGTTAATATGATAAATTTTATATTGGCTATAGAATAAATTAAATATAATAATACGAAAATATCTTCAAACACAAGAATTGTGTTTGCGTTGTCATGATATAATTTAAAAAAATAGTTAACAGTAAATCTTGTTATTTTCCCCTTCGTTTTTCAACATTTATCAGTTTGTATCATTCCACTTGTGTTCATGTAATAATTCTGCAATTTATTTAAATTGTCAAAATATTTTTAATCTAATAGCTTAAAATATTAACACATCCCCCATAAATTTTTAAATTATCTTTAGGAATTTATATGCATAATGCATATCTATATCTGATTCAAATCAATAAAGTTTAAAATGACGACCAAATCATTAAATTTCAAGAGGCCCTTTCAATGAAACATTCAATTTTGTATGCTTACTAGACTTTCATTAATCAAAGAAACGGATTATCAGTATCTTTGCAAGTAAAAATTATTAGAAAGAATTCAAAATTTTTTTCGATATATATTGATTTTTTACATGTTTTGATAAAAATTAAAATGTGAACTGTCGAAGTCGAAATGTTGTGTTTTGTTCATAGAATACGCGTTTTAATTTTTTAAATTTTAACAAGTGATGTTAAAAGGCTTTTGACAAACCCCTCCTACCCCATGTCACACAAAGTCACTGTTAATTGGTCCCCTCTCCCCCTTAACATGTGACTTAATTAATGGACACCTAATGGTCCTTAAAAGCAAAACGAAAATTCCTTATAGCAATTACCGCAGTCATGTATATGTGTTATATTTGTAAGATTATTATTAGAATCAAGATTATAACTACCCTTTTCCACCATTGGTCAGTTGTTTGTAGGTAGCGTGACCACAGGAATTCATCACATTACCTACATGTTAAAATGACCCTCTTCATTGTTAATAACTTTCTGCAATATTAACTATAAGCTTATGGTGCCTGATGAATTCTTCAATTATTCTCGTGTCAAGTTGATTTATGGAATTGAATGTGACGTTTTTTTATCTATTTATCAAAAATTGTAATATCTCTTAGTAAGGCTTATGTTTGAAAGCTATACGACTTTCAATAGCATGTCGTCAATACCTATAAGAGACCTGTAAATCTTTAGTATTTACTTCAAATTTCAAAATTGAAAACACATTGCAAAGCAACAAACATTAAAAAAAAATTCACTATCAAATATATTTTTCTACTACTATAATTGACAAATTAGTGTAAATTTTTTCGAAGTGAGTTGTAGCTTCAGTTACATTAATATAAAAAAGTGTTCTCTTGATAACAATTACGTGCTATTATTCCAATATAAATACAATACAATAACCACCCTTATGTTTTATATGAAATGACATTTTTGTAACCGAAAATACTTAATACCTAATATAACAGGGTAAGTTTTAGTACCTCGAATTATTCGCAGTTTTTCCGAATTGATATTTACTGAATAGCATTTGCCTTGAAATAAAGATATTTTATTAGAAGGTAGGTAAAATGAAGACTGATTGTAAATGTGGGTTTCTTTTCGAATAAACTAAAATACAACTTTTTTGCGAAACAACAAACAATTTTGATTCTTATGATAGTTTTGACTATTCATAAAATGTCAACTGCATATTGTTTTATAAATCATACTCAAAGTAGCTCACTTTTAAATATAACATTACATTTTGAGGAGATAAAGTTTCAAAAACACGAATTGATGTATGAACTTCGAATCGAACAACATGTACCTTGAATCTAACAATTTATACATGGTAGTATGTATGCATTAAATTTTAAAATTCTATTTTTGTGGTTTATGGGTTTTCAAGTATAGGTAAGCGCATTATAAGATGGAGTCTCGGGTCCTTCTCGTACAAATTTGTCTTTTCCCCCTATGTTTTTTAGTAGGGGGAAAACTCTCTTCGTAACTTCGTAAATCAACTTGGTTCCCTTCTCGTACAACTTTGTCTTTTTTTCCTGTGACCTTTTCGCTGAGCTCCGATGCAGTTGTCTAATGCTAATCCGACCTTTTACAATACCGTTTGAAGATATTGCTGGTCGCTCAGAATTGTGGATGCCTATAAATTAGGGCTTTTAATGTTTTAAATCATATTCATTATATGATGTTGTTGCTCAGTGTGAACTGTAACGCTTACAAGTTGAAGAGAGCAACAGAGCAGGTGCAATCAATTAAGAATCTGTGGAAATGATTCCAAGTAAATTGTGTTAACTGTGGTAAATTATGAAGTTGTACCATGGTTCAGACATATGTACCATGGAGCACATGTTTTTATCGATAGTTGTTTAACAGAGCCAGTTCATTTCTATTAAGATATTTTTTTTTTAAATGGCTTAAAAAAAACAAATTAATGTATATTTGATTCAAGATACTACACCTTCCCATACTAATACTAATACTTTAGTAAAGTAATAATAAGATTCAAGTGTACTACGGATTAAACACACAAGGGATTTCTACATTGATTTATATGTAGTAGCTAAATAAATGAAGTAGTAATGTGAAAATCTTAATATGAAAATCTTGCTAATATTATTATCGTTTGTTGTTGCTCTTTGGTTAAGAAATGTGAAATCTACGCCAAAGAAAGAGAAACATATCTTTCGGCAAATAATTATAAGTAAGTAATAAGTAAAAGTGCAGATCATTACATTATAAAATAATATTTATCACACAACGTAATTTATCCAACGCATCCATCGATCTGGCAGTATAATTAACATAATTTAGAAGCGAATTTTAAACCACTGTGAAACAATAACCGATTAATTTTTGTATTTTGAACTAAATTAAGTAAACTGTATTACATGTTATTATTAAATTACATATAAAAAAAAAAAAACAGTTATCAAAAATGACACAGTTCAAAAAAAAAAAACTCCAATTAGGTTACCATTCTATCAGTTCTTCAACTGTTAGTGATATAGGCTACATTGTTACAGTTTCTCTATCTCTTTATACTCCAAATTTTACTCCTTTAACACACAATAAAAGTCAAACAAATAATGTTAGATTCTAGTAATTCATAACTTACTTAAATAACTTTATTCAGTTAAAAATACAAGTTATAATTTACTTAAAAATTTCTAAACATTGTAATTCACATTGCAAATTAAAATTTGGATGATCTTAGTATAAATCTAAAATTTAGTTTACAATAGGACAGATTATAAATAAGCTAGTTAAATATAACCTGGATAAATTTATATGGTTATGCCATTCTCATATTACAATCATATTAGAGAGATAGAAAATTTATGAATCCACATTTATATAAGCCAAGCTATACTATTACCACATCATAATGTACAACATTTATTTTAATAAAATACAATTATTCAAAATTATTTTATGAGGTATAAAAAACACTATACTGAAATGCAAGGCAATATTTATCAGTAATCATTTGTTTCAATTTTGACAAAATTTGTCAAAAATGCAATACATTATTATTATAAGTTATTGTACACCATAAATTTACTGTGATATACATTACTGACGGTCACCCATCCTCTTCACTGGGAAATTTCAACTTTAAACACAAAGGTTATCGCATTATAGCATTCAATTTCATTTTTTGATTCGGAATCCTACTTGTTTGAAATAAAATACAGTCCATGTTACTCGCTGATAATGTAGCTCTTTGTAGGTGAAATGATTTAAAATCGGTTAGGAATATTTGGAGTTTATCCGTTATTTTGTTCACAAATTAACAGGTTTTAATTTTTAGGTGCGGAAGTCTAATTTAAAAATAAATTCAGTTTATGTTACTCTCTGATAAACTAATTTTGTACAGAATAGATTCAATATTTTTTTAAAATTCGGTTAAGCAGTAACAAAAATTAATTCTTTTCTTTTTAATTTAGTTTAGTCAAAATAGTAGTTTTAGTTTATGTATTTAGTAGGAATTATAGGAGCCCGGGAATGATACCGGGAATGGAATATAATACTCCTACAAAATCCACACGCTTTTTTTCTGAAATTGATAAAAAAAGGCACCTTTTAAGTAGCGTTTTGACGCCAGAAAATCTGTCTGATATATGGTTACCGGCAATAAATAAATAACAGTACGGGAAAGTAAATTTTCCCTACTGAATTTTTCAGAATAACAGGTTGTCTGGCGTCAAAAAGCTAAAGGTAAGTCTCATTGTCTAACAATTACAGGTTACCTCTAAAATGATTGATTCAATAATTAAAGACTTCCCTGATTCAGGATAATTATTTGCCATGGTCTAGTAAATCAACGCATTCAATGTTCCGGCGCAAATTGCTACCATAATCAAGCAAAGTACAAAATATTTATAAAAAATTAAAGCCGGATTGCAATGACAATTTTATTTATTTATCTGTTTAATCAGTCAAATTTTACCAGTAATTCGACAGCCTGTTTAGAAATCACGCAACATAAATAACAAATGTTTATTGATAGTGAAATTTTCTAATAATAAAAAATTGATTAAACATTAAATGAAAACGAAATGTAAATTCTTTCTTCATGTTGTTATTTACCATAAAGCTTTAGATAGCTTTATAGCCATCCAAAAGAAATAAAACCATAAAAATATTATTGACGAAAAAGCTACATATATAGATGGATAGATGGATAAATTTTACATTCAAATGCGAATGTAACAGAGTAAATAGATTGTAGTCACGTGTATACACGTGTCATTGTACTAACTTATAACCAGAATAAAAGTTAGAAAAAAGATTCTACTAGAATGGAACTATCGACCCGTTTGTTCGTTCTGCTGTTCTCTTCTCTTGTTGTTCTTTTTTGTGTTTTTCACAGTATAGGTTGATCTATATGTTTTGTAAAAGAAACTATCTAGAAATTCATGAGTCAATTTATTAGAAGATATCGCTACGTCTATATGATAAAATTCTTAAAAAGACTAATACGATATTGAGCGGAGCTAAACTATTCTAAAACTAGTTCGTCCGATGAGTCCGTCTAACTGTAAACTTTCGTGTTTCTGACAGCTTTTAATATACCCCACATAATTTTATACTTAAGGTACCGAAATTATAAACGGTCGCTTCTAGAATATTTTTTAAAAAATTTTACTCGGTTTCATTCCAGGTACCTGGAAACGGATATCATGCGTTATGTTAGATCAGTTTTGCGAAGATCATTAGTAGTTTAGAGCTTTCAAGCTGTCTAACACATGATTTTGTTAGGCATCTAGGCCACCCAAAGAAAACATTGAAGCATCAAATCAGGTTTTTTGTTTTTTTGATATATTGTTTCCAACCGACCGAGATCATATCGAAAAATAAGCAAAACCTCGAAAATGTTGACCTTATTTCAGTTATGCCGATTTTGACCTGAAAGGACTGGTTTTTCATCAAAAACTGTAGTATTTATTTTTAAAGAAGGTTAAATTCGTAACAATTTGAGACCAAGGCGGTTTTTATGGGACCGATAGTTTCGGACATACAGCTTTGCAAAATTTGTCTCTTTTTTCAAGTTATACGATAGGTGTACAGGAATGATCATAGATATCCGAGTCATGATAATAAATCGTATACATCGTTGGAATTTATTGATTTGTGTCACTACTCGATTCCCTACGTCTTATACCAATGAAAAAATAGCGATAATACACACCTCCAAAAATTGTACTGTATTGCGAAACCTACCTATTCAAGGTAACGAAGTATCTATTCGCCACCATGAACCAAATCAGATTCCCTAAGCCTAATAAGGTAGGCAGACATTATTCAACGGTTGTCTCTATTTATTTTAATTTTAGGGCCTTATATTATCAAGTTTTGGGGAAAAACAGTAAATATTGCGCCGACCTACGATTGGTATTATAATTTCAACACAACGATCTTCTAGGGATTTGCATTTAATTTGCAATTATTAATTTTCATTTTTAAGGAAATTTGCTATCAGGATAGATCAACCCATAAATGATACTAATAGCAAAAACAAACCACATACTCAACGTATAGTGAAACAGATCTCATACACACAGTGTTTTCATAAGATATTATTAAAGCTCGTCGTCTTTCTCGGTTTCATTGTATGATGGTATGTGCTTACTATTTCACTATTCTTCATTCATCACAGCCATTTTTCGTTGTTGATTCTCCCCTTTTATTAAATATGTGTGCTACTAGTATTCTTCTAGAAAGCTTTTTCACTCTATATTGTGTGTGGTGTGTTCATATGCCTGTTATCAAAACTTTAACAGTTTATGCTGTAAATAAAAGTTTATGATAGTCAGAGTTTATTACTTATATTCATAGAGTTCCAATGTAATTGTACTAAATCTTACTTGGTGAAAATTCGTATATTTGATTGCCATTCCCATAAGGTTGCATAAGCAGTTTTCAGAATTTGGTATACCGGTTTCCCACTTTCCGAATTACAACTCGATGTACGAGCGCCAGTGTAATTTTGGATAGAAGGCTTGATTTTTTTTATATGAAGTTGGAAGTTAAAATTAATTTTGCAAATTTTAGGGGCGTTGCCAGATTATTTAAATACATAAATGACATCAAAAGTAGGCATATTTAATATTGGTTTTATGGTAAAACGGTAGATGGATGATGAAAACTAGTCGGTGGAAATAAAAAAAAAACTATTTAATTCAAAGTTAAAACCTTAATAAATTTGACAATATAAGACGAAAAGTAAGGATAAAATTTTTCGATATCTCAGGTAATTTTCAAAATATGTAAAATTGAAAATTTTGTTTAATTATTTAGCTTTCGATATTACGCAAACCAATTTAATTAATTTCTTTTTAAAAAAGTAAGCATTTTATTTTAACTTGCGGAGTCCTGCCCGATCAGCATTAACTCGTTATAGCAATACACATCCATCCATCCATACACAATAAATGAAATTAGGGTATTTTAAAAAGAAAAGATCCGTTATCATCCAATTTTAAAGTGAACAAAGGTCGAAAAAGCTTATGTAAACAACGTGGCGAATGTACGGGAAGAGTCAGTTACATTTAGACATATGGTAAATTTTGACATTAACAAGTAATTAAAACAATTATTGTGGCTGCTGACAAACGTTTGTTAATTTTATGTACATTTAATTGCATACCAACTGAAAATCATTAAAACCACGGACTTGTTTACATACACAATTAAACAACTTATGCATCTCAAGAGATGAATAAAAATCATTAATTTTTTGCAGTATTCAAGTTGTCTGCCTATTCTGTTTTTATTTTAAACACACTTTTATTAGTTTTTATGTATGAATTAAATGAGAGTTTTTCAATTCATGTAACGTATGTCTGAGTGGCCTGAAATTTTACATTAAAATTATTTATTGATAATACAGAAAAACGGCAAAACGTAACGGATGCTAAACGAGATTCGAAAATATGAAACGAAACATATATTCTGAAATTAATATAATAATTTGACTTTACTTTTTATCCTAAATTCGCTTTAATTTTGCTAACCACAATGTTTGAATGAATTCCACAGTTTTCGAAGTTTTTGAAAAAGTTTTTTTACCTTCGATCAGCCATTAATATATGTTCGTGGGTAGCTTACACTATGTACTTTTGGTAAACACCAAACTCTTAAAGATATAATTAACTACCGGTTATTCTAAGACTTTTCAACGGAAATTTCCAAAACTATTGGGAAAATCATTTTGCCATGCGACAACTTTTGTCTTACAATCGAACTATCATAACCGGTTTAAATTAAACTGGTTTTTAGCGGTGGTTAAATGAATAGAGGGATATTAAAAAATCATAGTAATTTACATCAATACTGTTCAAATGTATGAAAATGTCTAAAAATAGCCTACTTTTTAATAATCTAGGCATTCCATAGACCACTGCAATTTTGATTAATGTTTTAAGTAGTTTAAGCCATTTTACACGTTGTAATTACATATTGTAAACGCGTGTTAGATGTAGATGTCATCTGAAAAACAGTAAATTTTTATTTTACTGAATAAAGGGCTCACTAGTTAATTATGTACAGTCATGATTTATTTTAATTAAATGTTTACAAAGGGAAGAAAAAAAAATTAGAGATCCTAGAAAGAAGTTTTTTTAATATAAAAAGCTAACTGCAGCTTCTACTATGTTAGATAACGTAGACTTTGTATGTTACATAACATGAACTAATTTAAAATAAAAAAAATACATGAAAACCGATTAAGTGTGTATCAAGTTTTGAGTACTTATATCGTTCGAATCGATTAAAACTTTTGTTGAGAACAAAAGGAAGACATTCTATTATTTGATATTACTACTTCGTTCAACAATAGTTTTTGATAGCTATTAATTCAATAGCCATTTTTCGATAACTAATGACTATATTTTCCTTTTTTTAATTTCGTTTTTTGATAATAAATTGAAATGTATTAATAAATAATCCTTCAAATACTTGATACAAAGAAAATTTTAAATCGATAAATGATTTTTTGATATTTATGCTATTCTTTATTATATAAGATAGACTATTGGTTTTTGAGTTTATAAATTCGAAATTAAACGTTCTTTTTACTAGAAAAAATAAAAATTAGTAGAAATTAAATGGTTCTTCTTTTTTTCATCAAAAATAGAATAATTTAGATGTTAAAGGTTTCCATCCGAAAGTATTTTTAATTTGTTATCGAAAAATTGGATGAATTTAATATCTGTGTTCTTTAATAACACCATTGGATTATTTTCTTTAGTTGTTATGGAAAGTAAATGCGATGTAAATATTCGACAAAAAATTCAGACCAATCAACATTTAACGCGAAAATCATGGCATAGAACTGGTGTAACAACATAAAAAAGGAGTGTGGTTGACACTGGAAAGATATTACTTTTTAGAGATAAATGTGGTAAGACTTACTTGATAGTTTCTCTTAAAGAGTGTTTTTTTGCCCCTCCAATTACCTAACTCAGAAACAAACAGGGAAATCAATCCAATTTAAGTTTTCCAATAAGAAAGTTCGAATATTGACAACAAACAGCGGCCATGGTAGTGAAGCTAAAGGTGGCAAATGAGGAGGTTATAGTAGTTATTGTTGTTCTTGATTTTTGGTTAAGGACCATCAATTTACTTAAACGTTTCTTTCTCACAAAACACACCACTTTTAACGTTTTTATTTTTATTCTACAAAAATAAAACAAGCTGCATATCTTAACAATTAATGATTCAATTAACTTTATCTACGTTTCCTCTCTCTAAACCCATTTATATTTTTGGTGCATAATTATTTTTGTAACGTTAGTTTTTTCTTAAACAAGAAAGATAGTAAATTATTATCATCTTTTTAGAAGAAACATAAAATTTTTCTACGTCCTTAATGAATTAAAAATCATCCTTCAGGATTTTGAAAGTGAAATAAAGGTCTGATCTAATATCTGGAAAATTTTTATTAGTCTCAATTTTATTCTTAGAGGCTGTATAGTAAATAATACGTACTTATAATCATAAGAGATTAAGATTAAGGTCCTCGTACCAGGTGGAAGGATGAACTGGTGAGATATGTTGGTGGTCCATGGTTGCGAAAGGCTTAAGAAAGAAAGAAGTGGGAGTTTTTGAAGGACGCCTTGTCCAATGGGGTTGTAGGGCTATTATTATTTTATTAATTTTTTACGATTGTAATTGAAGATGTAAATCAAGCATTGGCCATGTAGCTTACACTTTTTTACTATTAATTATTTTAAAATGTAATTTATTTTTAATAAATTTTTATTTTAAATCGCAAATTGACCTTCGCTGTTCCACCGATCCAACCCTCTCAGATTTTCTTAAAACAAAACAAAGAACAATCTCTATCAAATTACCATCCAAACAAATAAAACCGCATTCAAATTAGTTCACTGGTTTAAGAGCTACAATGCCACAGACAGACACTCAAAACGGTCAAACTTAAATTTTATTTTTAAACCCTTTTATTTTAGGCCCCTCTTTTACGGGGGATTAAAAATAAGCTTATTTGATTTTAATATGAACGAGTAAAATTTACAAAATTATAAAAATCCCAGAAAAATGCAATTTTTTCCTTGTAGCTCTCCCCAAACTGAATCGATTTTCATGAAACAAAGCTATAAACACTTTCCATTAAATTATTTTCAAAAAAAAAAAAAAAAATCGGTTCATCCGTTCATGGCGTTACAAACTGATAATCAGACAGACACACACATACATGGCGATGAAACAAAGTACACCTCTCCTTTTCCTTCAGGGCCCAGGGATTAAAACCAATTATCAAAAGGCGTTTTTAGGTCTCTGTGAAAATTGAAACAACCTGCTGTTAATGTAACGAAAACTTTCAAGAAGAAAGAATGTACAAATATATAGTTTAGAGAAATAATCGAAATTATCTTCATACTTTATAAAATCAAGGGCATACTAATTCAAATGTCAAAACAATTAAATGTCAAGAGAAAGTTTGTATTTTTATAAAAACAATTTTGATTTAAAAATAGTTCAAATAGGAGTATAATAAGTTTGTAAAATTAGTAAAATACAAATCAAGTGGAGACCATTAAAAATGACTTCTGTATGTAAACATGTTATTGGGGTATTTTTAAAAACTTTAACAACACAAATAGAACCAATAAAATTCCAAATGTCAATTAAGACTCGTTCTCTTTAAAATGCGAGTTCTGGAATATAGTTTTACTCATGATTACTTCTTTAGGGATGGTACTTTAGATCGATTAAAGCAAACCACGGATCATTAAGATTTTTTAAGCCATTTTAATAATTAAGCATTATACTTTATAATATTTTTTAATTTAAGTCGAAAGGGGTGAATTGCAGACTAGTATTACAGAGCAAAATTTTTAATATCTACTTATTTTAAAGAAAATTTCAGTTTTAAAAGTGTTAAATTTAATTAGCTCTTGAAATAATGTCATACCTTTTCCAAAATATTCTCAAGAATCCAGGAACAAATTTATGAGTAGACAAAGCAAAACAGATACATTTCAAAGAAACAAATACTGAATGTAGACCATGAAATGAATAAGGATTCACTTGAACTCAAAAGTTTTATTAAAAAGCGAGAAAAAAACAAGTGAAAACAAACAATTGACTGATTTAATTGTTGAAATACCATGTATAGACAGTGATAATTACGCAATGGTTTGTTTTTTATGTCATGTAAGTAAAGAAAGATAGCCACTCTTACATACAAAGTTATTAGGGTATTTTTCCTCTCACTTCACACTCTCCCCAGTAAATAGGTATTGTAAATACTATATAATGCCTCTTAACTTAACTTCCTCCCTCACGGGTTAAACAATGATGTTTATGAAAAAGTGTTTGAAACAAAAGTTGTTTATTTTTGTATAAGGAACATTTTTACCTTAAATTTTTTTTTCTTTGTCTAACGGTTTACAAAATGGATCCGATTGATTTTACGATCTGAACGCGCTATACAAAATTTCAGTTTAATATCTTTTTGCGTTCTTGAGTTACCGTGTTGACAAATAGACAGACAGATAGAGAGGCAACCGAAAGTGGACTAACTAGGTGATTTTATGAACACCTATGCCAAAAAAATTACTAAATAAAATAAAGAGGAATGTATATACATAGAGGTACAAAAATAGTAATAATTCACACATAAATTTTAGAAGAATCACAACATTAATTTATTTGTACCTAATCTTGTCCAATATTTTCATATAATTTATCTGCGTAAATAAAAAAAATTAGATTAAATAAAAGAATGGATTATAATTTGTTTTACTTAGATGTATGAAGTACACTGCATTTGAATACAAAACCAGGAAGAAATAAAAAATAAAATTTTAAATTGTGGGAGTTGTAATAACTACACATAAATTAATTTAATATAATTAGATTGTTTTAAATTGTATGAAATGTACGTTTATCTTACAATTATATTTTATTCTGTTTATTATAAGCCGTGGTGAAATGGCGCCAATTTCAAAGACCCTTAAATTGCGCAAACCACTACCATAACAAAAAATTTGTGGCTACACACCTATTCTCATTTCAGCTAAAATTTTCAAAAATTCAAATATACAAAAAAAATTTCATAAACATCGGTCGAGCCTCTTTGAAGGAGTGATTACTGGAGTATCCAAAAAACGGACAGAAAACAATACCACTTACAAAAAATTTCTTAAATAAAAAGTTAGACGTCTCGTCGAAACGAAGTCATTTACGAAATATCAGCTTGATGATTATCATGTCGAAAAAACTCTTTAGTCTCCTGGACTATTAGTCCATAAACGTCTAGCATTTCTTCACGCTGCTCTCACTTCTTGCAAACATGGGCAATGCTGGACAGTGACGTCATTTCCAGTTTTTAAATTAACATTTCTCGAAATCATTTATATTAGTAAAATATGGACAGGACAGGGTAGAGGATATTCAGATCTGCGGGCTTGTGAAAACAAGGCAAATAAAAACCTAATCTAAACTACAGACGTGTGAAAACTGATGAAAATGAAAAAAGTTTATAGATACCAAAAATGTAGCTAGTTTTGCCATCTTTTCATTCTTGAAATTGTTAAATATGCACTTAAATTTTAATATAGATAAAATTCGCGTAATTTACCGACTGCCAAATGTAATAATAAAATTATATTCTTTACATACCTCAATTAAAACTGCATCTTGTTTTTTCGTTGACATATTTAAGCACCGTTCTTGTGTTTGACAAAATTTTGTTGTCTGTTTATCGAATTTTTTCTTTTCTTCCTGTAGGCGCAGACAAAACAAAGAAACATTAATATTTTATATATAAAGTTCAATTAAGAAACTAAGTGAAGTTCGATAAATGTCCCTAAATGTGCTAACTAGGCCTGAATTAAGCGACAGAAAAACACCCGTTGACGATATGTTTCAAAATAGGATTTTTTTTAAAATGCTTATAGGCGCAAAATTTTTTTAATCCAGCCCTGGGGTTAGCCTTTTGGAAATATTAATCGAATTTGACAATGAGAAATGGTAATGTTACGCAAATGATTGATAGAAGAAAAAGTTAAATTTTATAAACTTAGGTCGAGAAAATCTTGTTTTCTATGACTGTGTGCTAGCGATGTGCAAAAGATTGATAAACAAATTTAAACAATTATAAAATTTGTCCCCAATTCTAAAACTTAGGGTAGGTAATTTCGTGAATATTCAATTATTTTTTAATTTATCAATTTTCTCAGCTTGAATTGAATTGGTCTTAATTATGTTTATCGAAAGCTTACCTTAACTCCGCCGATATGTTCTTTCCGAAAATTTTCTAATGGTAATATAATTTGATCATATGCTCGTTCCATCTGCAAAAATAAAAAAAGACAAAATTAATATGTGACAAATACAAGAAAATCATTACATTTTAAATTAAATGAGGTTATCAATTTGTAAATAAAATTTAATAATTTTATTAATCCATTATTGAATCTAAATATTCAGTTCAAATATTTGTTTTTCAAAATGTTTCACAAACTGTTATTAAACTAAATAGTGTTAAACAGGGCAGCGCACGAGGGCAGAAAATAATATAAAGAATGTTTGGATTTAATGAAAGAGTCAATGAGGTGATAAACTGAAGCCCATGTTATAAATTTTAAATTTGATCATTTCATCCCATACCACATAGTGCCCGACAAAGTCCCTGCTGTGTTTTTCCTTATACCATTAAGTTACATAGACTAAGCGTCAAACGATTTAAGCGTCCCAACATATGGGGTAATTGCTTAGGTCAAATTCATTATGGCGGGTATGTAGAAATGTCAAAACAAAGTGTTGTTGTCATACTTATCATTGTAGATTTGTAAGAAAAAATGTAAAGTGATACGTGATTAGTATTTTTTGAAGCCAAAAAGCGAAAAAGTTCAGTGAAATCACTATGTTTTATGTAAAACATTTTGTGATATGAAAGTTTGACATTCAATGTATGTTTTTTTGACAAATTTCCCAATATTCAATGTATATTTTTTCGATAAATGTCTCTATATTATTTTCCTAGCTAACACAAGCAATTATCTCAGATATTGGCACACCTCTTAATGTACGGAATGATAGGCGAAATCAGTCTATGTACTATAATGTCAATGATTTTTTCAGAGCGATAGCTTAAATATGACGTTATCATGCAAACGCAGCACTTTCGAAAAAAGTCGTCGAGAGAAAGTTTGGTAATCTTGCGAAAAGGAAGTTATTCAGCGAGTTTCAAGTATGTATTAATCATTTAACAAAAATAGTGTTAGCCTTTATACTATAGAAAATGTTCCGATATAGAAACAATTTTTTTTTAAATACCAAGGACGAATTATATATAAAATTGGATACAAGACGGCGTCATGCCACCATCAAAATAAGCTCATAAATAAAGCAATAATTTAGATAGCACATAATCACACATCCAATTATATTGAAAGCATGTCACACGCATCCAAACATACCAAACATCTTATATGCATATTATTACATTTGTGTGATAATAAATGATGATTTACTTTACTTAAAAATATACATTTATTATTATTTATTTTAATTGATTTATTTTTATCAGTAAAATTGCACATAATTAATGAGTTTATTTAGAATAAAAGTAATTATTTGAATTATTTCTTATCCACATTCAAATTTTTTTTAAATAGTGTTGTCGCCGTAATGAATGAAAGTTGGACATTAGTCTGTATCTCAAAAACTATTCGACCAATTAACAAATATACCAATTATACAAAATTTTTGGGTCAAAATTACCTTATATACTGAGTTTTATCGAAATTGAAGCAAAAAAAAATTTTCGATCTTTTGCAATTTTTTTGTTTTGGAATTTGATGAATGAAATGGACCTATAGAAAGTTACAATGTCCAGCGTGTACCATGGGCAAAACTTCATTTTCATAAAAGTTAGAGTTCCCCACTGAAAAATTAAAATCCATAAAATTGTAAACAAAAGGGAGGATAACTGAGAGCTATAACGTAATAGTCCTTGTTTTAAAAAGGAGAATTGCCCAGCAAAGTGGACATGTATCTGCTAGTTATACATAAAAACCTTTCTCTTGAATCAGAAAAAACCGTATCAAAATTCATTGCGTAGTTTTAAAGATCTAAGCATACATAGGTTAAGTACAGACAGCAGGGGCGACTTTGTTTTATACTCTATGTATTGATTATTTAAAGGACATTTATTAAAAATTTAAATTATTGAAATTATTACTTATAGTAAATATGCTATTTGTAAGTTTTAAATTGGAAATACGCCATTTTAAAATAAGTTTTCAAATTAAGAACCAATTAATTATTATTCCATTAGCAATTTTTTCTCGCGTTGTGTTTTTAGTAGCATTTTTTTCAGAAACCACGCAAATATAATAGACGTTAAATACTTTTATTACAACGAATAATAATTAAAAGAAAAATGAGCAATTAATTTTATCATGTACAGGATGTAACATAAACAACATTTAATACAACGTATGCGTTTATGATGAGAACTTGATAATATAAGAAGTGAATTAGTAAGAATACAATTTTTCAATATCAGGCGTAATTTTCAAAATACCGAAAATTGAATTTTTTGTTTAATTATTCAGCTTTCAAAATTTTGAAAACCAAGGCACATAGCGAAAAATTTTATTCTTATTTTGCAACTACATTCATGAGGTTATAACAAAATTCATCATCAAAGTTGAAAATAAGATAACAATAATTTCAATTCTAAATCTACCCAGCTCTAACATCTCTTATATAGACGGAGACACTTGGTTTCTTTTCTACGCCATGGCTTATGTTTACTTTCTATTAAAAAGTTTTTTTTTTTTTAGTTGTTTCATTCATTCAAAGGGAAAATCATCAAAAACTTTCAAAATATTTCCTTTTTTTGAGATTCCTCAATAAGAGCCAATATTTTATATCGATTTCCTTAAAAATTTGCATGGATATATCTATGCTAAAATTTTAACCACATATTCTTTGAGTAAAAGTGTCTGCCTATAAAAAAGCCTTTATTTTGAGCCTTTAAATCAAACATTGTTGTCAATCCTATAAAATAGTATATCCCTATTTCTGCATCATGCAATACATTTTCTATATAAGTCAATAAATAATAACGTATAATAATGTAATTAATTGCAAAATGATTATTAATTGCAACAATATTTTATATATTAATTATTGATGTTGCATGCTTTGTGTGTTGTAGTTTTGCCACACCTTAAATAAAATAATTTTTATTTTATTTACCTGACTAAACAACAAGAAAATTTATAATACAGAAACTAATTACAATGTAAAGTTATGGTTGATTTTTCTACAAATGGTAAAAACGATATAGGTAATTATTTATTAATATGTAAAGGCCTTTCTTTTTAATAACTAATAACTTTCTTTAATCATTATAATTTTATTTATTAAAAAAAATATTATTCACTTTGTAACCACCTACGTCCAAGACTATTTTGTCAAGCCAATTTAATTGAAACTCTTTTACAGGATGCATACAAATAAGTGTCTTTTTGTGGCTTTTGGAATCTATTCTTGACATCATCAAAATATTACAAAAAGTTCATATGAACATGGGTATATGAAAACAATCCTCTCGGAACTTCAGCCATCACAACGACTAACGACAAAAGTTGTTCGTCTTTTTATTACAAAAAATGTTTTGCACTTCTTCAACGGTTTCGACTAATTTGCATACTTTCTAACAATTTGAGACAAAAAGTAAAATTATTTTAGAAATTTTTATAGGTAAGATTTTAAAAAAAAAAATCCTTAAAATACTTTTTACCAAAAATCCAAGGTATTCAGCAGAAATCAGAAATGGTGTGTGAAATTTGTGCTGGCTAAAGATCCGTATACAATGTGAATAGAATTTAATCCACAATATAAGGTACACTTAACTATTTGACCTTGCGATTGGTAAACTCTAACAGTGCCGGATTAATTGCTCGCAGAACATTCTAACTAGAGGTCCCTTTTTTATCTTCTTGAATCAACCTCCTACTTTTTTGTCAACTATAGCTACCTTTAACAGAAACTTGCACATGCCGTTTAGCTGTTTTTCATGCCAATTATCCATTTTTAGTCTACATTCAGCCATCGTCAGCCCTTTGAACGGTTCTCCTCAAAACTTGCAATTTGCAAAGCTCTCTTGCTACGTGGCTTATCCGGTACTGAACCCTTATTATTTTCTTTTTTTTAATCCACAAATAAAAAGTTTTGTCTCTGTCCTATCTCCTCTTCTTTTGAGGAAAAAAATTCACAAAAGTATTTTTTTCAATAATGAGTCACTGAAGAAATTGTATGAATGAAAACTTGAAAGAATCCAAGTGAAAATGTAATTGAATGTTTCGGATGACACTGTATAGGACATCTAAATGATTCATGTATATGTAAATATTTTTTTGTTTAGATCGTGTAGCTAGAAAAAATTAATTATTTGGTGAATTTGAGCCTACGTTTTGTTTTACATAAGATAAAAGATATTTTGCTAAGTAACCTCTATATGATTTTGAAAACACCTACAGCTTTTAAATTTCGTGTGAGATGCATAAAATCATTAATTAGTAACGGTAATACTATGGGCGATTTGCAAACTTTCTAGTTTGATTCAAATAAAAAAGAAAGAAATTCTTATTGAATTAGCATTATTTGTTTTCGAAAATATTCTTTGATGGTTAAAGTTTGATCTGTAAATACCGTGATAAGAAAGAATTTTTAAGTCTCTAAGTAAATTTCCATAAATAGCTATATTCCAGGACTTTGGCACGATGTTTTCATTTTGAATTACCAAGAAACTACAGTGTCAAAGAGAATACTAAAAGAGTCGGAATCACAAGTTAAAAAAACCATAAAGTGTTTCAAAATAGATTCAGACGTTTGTTAAAATGTATTTGTCTGTTACTCTTCGAAAAATTATGTATAAAAGTAATCATTTTAAAGTCCAAAAAACCACCACACATTCCTATGGAAATAAGAGTTCTGCTGAAATCGGATCCTTAGCTACGTATTTTATCCCTTGCAAGTTACGAAAAGCTCATTGTTCACTCTAAAGACAAATACTGAGTATGAGAAAAATACACATCAAGACGGGAATCGAACCATGGATCTCCATCCTATCGGGTAATTGCTCTGAATTATATATTATCCCATTTAATAATATTTATGGTACAAGATTTGGCAAAATTTTATGAGAGTTAATTTTAAGACGGTTGAATTTCGGATATTTCTTTTCTTATTGAGCTAAGGAAAAGATGAAGTACCTCCCGCATCTGGTAGCTGTTGCGTAAACAAACGATAGATGTATCCTGGTACAGCAACCAAATTTTTGAGTGACAAATTAAAACTACATTATTAATTATAAAACTAAATTATACAGAAATTACAGCCACACTTAAATGATTTTAAACCTTTTTTTAAAGTGGTGTTGAAACGACAAAACTGTCAGGTTATTTTAATAATTTGCATTTCTAGAAGGATATGAAAAATGATTTTACAAAAAATTATCTCAAAATGATTAAAAATCAGCTATAAATGCAGTAAACGAAACATTTCCAAGATCATCGCTACCTAATTTCGAAGAGAAAAGAAATATCGTAAATCCAGCCTTCCTGAAATAAACTTTTTCGTAGTGTTGCTAGCTTTTATACCATTAAACAATTTTCGCGCAATTTTCCTGTGACCAATATTTATAAAATCGTTATTTTAAAATAATTTTGTTAGTAGTAGAATTAATTGTGTATTATGCATGTAAATTTCAAATAAATATTGTAATATCCCAGTATAAGTGAACTCCCATATATAAAGTATATGAGCAATCCATATAACAAAAGATTATGTGGGTTTATTCAGAAAAAAAATTTTTATTTCATTTGATTATATATGGAAACTGATAAAAATCTATTTGTTGTTGAATTAAGTTTAAGAGGTTATTTGTGCAAACTATGCAAATACTATGTTGTTAATTAAAAACTACATTATTTATGATGATATTATGTAGTTTTGTTTATAATAAACCGAATAAAACATTCGCCACTCACTAAAAACACTTGATATATATTCACCACCAAGAAAATCGACACTAGGTATATTACGTTCATTTCTATAATCATAAGAATGCCGCTTATCTTTTCTTTAAACTGAATGAGATGAGAGCTTGCCTCTTTTTGAGAGCATTAACGAGCCCTTGATTTTGTGTTGAGCTATATATCTCCAGTTTTTTTTTTTAAATTTTAAACAAGCCGTGGGTAGGGCCTGGTGTTACCCTTGAGGTCTACACAAATAACTGCCCAACATGATAAATAGTTTAAAAAAAAAATTAAAACTCGACCGAATCGAAACTACTTGACTAAATTTTATGAAATTCTTTTCGGATCATATTGCCACTAATACGCTTCGTTCGATACCTTACCGAGGTCGATATCATATTTGCTTCGAGCGATATCAACGTACACACACACATAATTCTTCTTAAAATTGGTGTTAAAGCCTCGGAATAACCATGAAGATATGCTGAAAATTTCGTTTTAAAAATCGGACTTATTACAATAACTTCCTATACTGGGAAGTTAAAAAACCAACGGAAGTTAATTAATTTAAAAAAAAAAAACTCTGGTGTTCAATAAGCCATGTTGAGTCAATTTTTTTACTTCTCAGTATATTTTTTTGAATTAAATGCAAGACAGGTAGGTTGCAAGTGAATAAAAACACCTTTACTATGCCAATTGTTCAATTGATATTGGCAAGTTTAAAAGTATCTTTTTCACATAATTTCATTAGGTTAAATTTTAATAAAAGTTAGGGAATCGTAATTGGTTTGCCAATAGACAATAAATTTTAAGCAAAAAAGTTTTTCAAACTTAATAAAATTTGAATGTAAAGTCAAGAACCAGATATTGAGTTAATTTGGAATGAAGGACGCAGTATTGTGATAGATAAAGGTAAATAATATTATTTTGAAAATTTAAAGAAACTTCCGATATAAAATCATGTCTGATCGATTTGTTTGTGGCATCGTGGCTCCTAAACGGGTTAACCTTTTCGTACATTATATTTAATGCTTTTCACTAAATGTACATTAGTATGAATATTGTAGCTTTGGTTAACCTAAACTAGAAACCAAAAATTTAATTAAATTCGACTATTATTTGTTACTAATTCTTTGACTGGATTGCATTTACAATACATGCTTATATTTTGATAATAACACTGTGTCGATACACGTAGTCAGAGAGAATAGCCCGATTTTCGCAAGTATGAAGAAAGCTTTATAAGGGACCTGAAATATCTAGCCTTGCGAAGGTTTCAGGTCTAGATTGGGTCATCGTCTCTCAATATAAGTCCCAGAAAATTACTTGAAGTACTTCTAATATTCTGAAAACTTTATGACTAGCCCTATACAATAAATTTGGTCATTGAAATGTACTACCTAAAATTTTCGTCCAATTGGTTGTCAAAAAGTGTCGAGCGTTTTCGTCCAATTGGTTGTCAAAAAGTTTTGGGGCGCGGTTCGAACGTATTCTGAAAACCACTAAAAATCTTCTTCCACTACTTAAGTATAAATGTACGGGGAAAACTATCTTTATAGTTTTTCATGGTCAGGAAAATATTTGACATCACATGGAAAATTTAAGAATTTTGTTCATTTAGTTTTTGTGGCTTCTTTGTAAAATATGTGAATAGAATTTAAGAGGCCAATTATTTTGAAAAATGGAACGTATAATCAGCCGAAAATAACGTTTCTCATAAATCTTTCGACATCGGAAATTATTAGAATATGGACATTTGATATCTTGATTGCGTTGATATAATACATTAAATTTCACGGGAGTTATCAAGGAAAATTCATTAATTAATGAAAGAAAATTAACAGATATTGGGAGACCATAACACAATCTGGAGATGTATTGTGGGAATATACTGTGAGATATTTCAGGTTCTTTAAACTATTTTCATAAGACTTCGAACGAGCATCGAACTTTACTCTCTGACTAATGATGCAATTCATGCTGAATACTTCGCATATAACTAAGGAAGTAGATACAAAACCTACAATATAATAATATATCTATCTAGCGATAGGTAACATATAACATATAGTCAATTATAGACTATCTATCTATTTTAATAAGTATAACAAAATTAATGAGGATTATTATCAATAAAATAATCACAGTTTATGAGTACTCCAATACTACTCAACTTACTTCATGCGCATTTATACCGGCTGAAAGGGAACTAGTGTGCTGCTGCTTAGCTTTAATACACAATGAAAGGGCGATTCTATAGCTGAAAAGAATGACCCAAAATTAGTGAGTTTCAAAAAAAATTCAAATATGATCGGAATAAAGTTGCCTGTGTTATCAAAATCACGTATTTTGTAACTTTATGACATCATTAGAAACCAAAAAAATTGTATTTTGCTCTATCACATAAAAATTTTATCTAATTTTGATAAACCAAGTATGTAATTCTATTAAATTTGGGTCATAATTTTCAAATTTGTGATCAAAATTAAACTAGCTTTAATAGGTTTCAATAATGTGGAGGCATGGTCCCGGAATTTAGCTCATAAGTGCTAGCTAGCGAAAATTGCACATCACAACTGAAAAGAATGAGCCAAAATTAGTGGGTTTCAAAAAAAAATTCCAATAAGATCGGATCAAATTTACCAGTGTTAACAAAAAATCGATGTGTTATGTAATTAAAAACATAATACGGTAATTAATTATTTTTATTTCAATTTAAGTCTTTTGATTTCTCCGATATTTAATTTTTACATGTTTGGATTTCCTCAACATTTAACTCACTAAGAACTCAACAAGTACAACCAAGGATTCTAGTTTTGCCACTGTGGCGGTCCTATCGCAAAATTAAAGCTAAAATATTACTATTCATCGTGAGCCTCCTATTCATCTTCTACAACGTCTTTCCTATTCTATGAGCCGATTAAGCGGAAAATTTAATAGTGTCAAGGATCGTTGATATCTCATAAAGATTTTTTATTTCGATTTTCAAGGTGAATGTTAAAAATGTACCAGAAAGTTAAGTGATGCCAAATAGTACAAAAATGATCAATGATTAAAATAGCAAATTATTATTGAGCTTGTTTTTTCCCGAACAGCCTGTATATTTTTGTATTCGAACTCAAGTTACAATGTTCAATTAAATATTTCATCTAGTGATTATTTCATATAAAATTTTATACTAATAAATTCAAACAGTAAAAGAAATTATTCTGCGATACTAATTATAATGTCCAATGAAATGGGTATGCAATATGCATGTAGTAAGTAGAAGTGAGTACTACTAGATACTCATAGTCATTTGTAATGTTGTTGTAGGCAGCTACTCCGATATCTTCTTATATATTGTTATACCAATTCTAGTTTATAGTTCCTGTCATTATTGCTATTATTAATTTCTAATCTTATTTTATGATATCAAGACTAATAGTCCGCAGACACACATCCAAAAAAATAAACGAATACATCAACGTGAGACTTTTTACATGTGTTCTTAAGATTCTTGAGGCCACCATATTACATAAAAAAATTATCGGTTTGTTGATTCATATTTTGAAAATTTCAATTTTCTCCTTGTGTGTTAATGAAAATCCCTGTTAACATTCGCATTGGGAAATATTGAAAATAAACATTCGCATTCGTAAATTTACAAAATACCACATTCATATACGTACACATATTATGAATAATGAGCAAAAATGGATTCAAAAGACCACAAAAATACAGTTTTTCCATAAAATCCAAATCTATCCTTTTCAGAACAATTTTATCTTAAGGATGTATGAGCACGGTATTGTGCGCACACATTTAAAAAATATATATTTTTAATTTTGATGATCAATTATATTATAACTTATATTATAAGGTGAAAAGTAACAAAATTTTTCGATATCTGGCGTAATTTTCAAAATATCGAAAATTGCAAATTTTGTTTAATTATTCAGCTTTCGATATTTTGAGAGCCAAGGCACATACTGAAAAATTTATTCTTACTTTTCGTCTACATTCATGAAGTTATAACAAAATTCTTCATCAAAGTTGAAAATAAGATAAAAATAATTTCAACCCTAAATCTACCCTGCTCTTACATCCATTATATGGACGAAGAAACTTGGTTTTATTTATTTCTATGTCGTTACTTATATGTTCACTTTCTATTAAAAAGTTTTTTTTTAATTCAAAACTTGTTATTTTTTGAGATTCCTCCATTAAGAGCCAATGTATTTTACATCGATTTTCAATAACTTTTTTCTTCTCTAAATTTTCATAGATACCTATGCTGAAATTTTAATCACATATTCTTTGAGTAAAAGTCTGTCTATAAAAAAATTTTGAACCTTTAAATCAAACATTGTTGCCCTGCTCATACATCCTTAAGTCTTTAAATCTACAAACCTTATATATGGTAAAGCAAAAAACAAATTCAATTTGCCGCTTGGAGGCGCAATCAAACTTTCCAAGCCCCGGAAAAATAGCTAAAAAAGCTACTCAGAACTTTTTAGGTAAGACGTTGGCTGCAAGAACATAAAAAACGAGTATACATGTAATAACTAAGTTTTTTAGGCGTGGATCTGTAGACTATAATTTTTGCTTCTATCTTTATACAAATAACACAGAATGTATCTGATATAAATATGATGTGCAACATAATAGTAGTAATAATAATAGTAATAAGAATTTATTACCTTTGTAGTTTTTTTAAAATACTTTGGAAAACTCTATAACAGCGAAAATAGAAAAGAAAAATTTATTTCTGAAAAATGTTTTTAATAAAAGATGGTATAAAAGAAAATTTTTGTACCATGTATATGAAATATACCAAGGTATGCGAAGTTTAGTCCCAAGTTTGTACCTAACGCTTAAAATATTGATACTATGATCAAAATTTTGGTATAGATGTTCATAAAATCACCTAATTAGTCCATGTCCATTTCGGGTTGTCTGTCTGTCTGTCTGTCGTCTATCTGTCCGGCTGTCATCACGATTATTCAAAAACGAAAAGAGGTATCAAGCTGAAATTTTTATAGCGTACTTTTTTAAGACGTAAAAAGTGAGTTCAAGTTCGTAAATGAGCAACATAGGCCAATTGGGTCTTGGGTCCGTAGGACCCATTTTGTAAACCGTTAGAGATAGTATTGAAAAGTTTAAATGTAATATATCTTCCTTATAAAAAATAAACAACTTTTGTTCGAAACATTTTTTCGTAAATATCACTGTTTACCCGTAAGAGCGCAAATTGTATAGTATATATTATATGGGTATATTAGTTATATATGTGTGACATGTATGTATGTGTAACGGGACAGAGTAATCAAAACTGTCTATACATGGTATTTCAACAATTAACTCAATTGTTTGTTTTCACTTGTTAAAAAGTAACTTGAAGCTAGTAAATGTGGGGAAACTGTAACAATTAGATACACATAACATGCAATAATTAATATATTTTGAGGATTAAAAAATATCCAAGCTTGGGCCAAGACCTTATACTATACTTTAATCAATTCAGCTATTATTTTCTATACGTCACAACTTAATTATATATTTACATTGTTTTTCCGTACACTCCGTGTGTTAGAATAAGATAGATATTCCCTTCTTGCATTTTCTTTAACAACTTTCTTCCTAATATGGTTTAAAACCACAAGAGAACTGAATAAATGAAAAACAAAATTACTTCTAAATGCATTGGAGTAAGTATTTTATTTCTTGATGTAATTAAGAAATTTTGCTGTCATATTATCTTATATAAACATCTTACACGAATATAATTAGTTATGACTAAAATTACATCCGTCTAGTTCGCTTTTAATCGTATTATACCTCATTCAAATTAAATAAAGGAGCTGGATTATTATGCAATATTCTGCATCGAGGTACGGTTTTAATTTTTGGCCCGGTGTAATATATTGAATGTGAGTAGAAAAGGATGGCGCTATATACGTTTTTCTTAAGACTTAATTTTGTAAATTGTGTTTACACTATTGTACAAATAAACACACACATCGTTGTAATTTTACTGACAATGTTTTACAACTTTCAAAAAAAATTTGTCTAAAAATTACTTTTTAAGGAACAAGCTTTTAAGTAAGGAACAAGCTTTTAAGTAAGGAACAAGCTTTTAATGCCTTCAGCTTTTACAAATAGTTTAGTATAAGTTATTCATAAAAAAATTACTTTTTAATTTTTAAAACAATAAAAGCTTGTTACTTAAAAATAATTTTTTATTTAAGCTTTTTATTTAAAACTAAAAAACGTTTGAAAATCAAATATGATGAAAGCGGTGGGGAAAAAAGCAGACTGTACTATATGCAATTTACATTGTTATAACACCATATTTCGAAAAAAACCATCTTGATTTTCCGATCCAATAGACAAATATACACCGAAAACCATAGGTCGTTTTCGTGGGACTAAATCGGTCACGAAAACCGGCTCAGCGAATGGATTCTAGGGGGTCGACTTAAACATATTTTTCATATTTAGGAGTAGGTCGGATCTTGTACTAATTGGAAAATTTGGAAAATGATGACGTTTAACAGTCAATATGACAGTCATAAGCTGGTTTAAATCATTAAAAACAGCAGTAGAGGGGTTTTTTCAATGACTAGACTATTATAAAAGGGGATATTTTTTATTAGACAGCTCGGCTCGTTCACACATTTGAACAGTTTTTTGCAAATTACTATGATTCCTTTTAGCCTGCTTTCGTAGTTTTATTCTAAACTACAGGTGATCGAATGACAAAATAATTTTCCCAATATGTTATTTTGACTGTTATTTTGACTGTTGGACTGGTAATATGTTATTTTGACTGTTTTTTCAAATGTTAACACCTAGACATGTTAATTTAAAATTTTACATTTAAGTGCTCTTGTAAGAAAAAATTCTGAGTAGTCAAATCAGAAAATTTTGAAGATAACTCGATATCAAATTTTCAATCTTACCATGATTTGACCACATCTAATCCCCTGCGGGATACATGATACAAAAACTGTAAATGAATAAATAAATATCTGAATAATTCGAGTACAAAAACAAATTGATTACAGTTAGTTTCTCATTACAATTGACGTATTTTAAAAGTGGTGTAGTTTTAGAAAATAAAGAAAAATTATAAAAATAATATTAAATATTATGTCTATTTTCTCTTTTGTTCTATCGCAAATTACAATTTAATCTGCTACCGTACCTACTTAATTTAATTATATCCGGTTTTTATATTATTTTATTTTTTTATAATTGGTGAAAAAACAAATGTTCTGTTTGCAGTTTTGGGAACTGTTTTAATAAAGTTTCTTTACTCCATGTCTATTAAATGGGAAGATATAATTTTTAATAATCGGGTACTTTTTAATGCATGAAAACTTATATTTCTTTATATGGAATCGACGGATATTGCTAAATATGTCAAACGGCCAAGAAATTTACATACAAGATTGTTAAAATTGATGCAAAACAAAAAATTTAGCAAGCTTTCGAAGTTCTTCGAAGCAAAGATGCTCCTGAATTAGCAAGAGAAAGATTTATATAATAGATTTCATTATAAACTAACAAACAAGGCTAGTTCTTTTATAAAGAATAACGTTTTAATATTTTGTCTCCTTTTACCAGTAGTAGCTGAGTTACGAATGTGAGCTATTTTTCAGTTCCTTGCGTTCTTTTTCACTAACGGACGCATAAAATTATGTTATACGCATTAATTTTGTTATACCATCAGTATTTTAAAATCACAATTGAAAATGAATTAATTATCTTTTGTCAACAACAATATTTAAATCAAACTGAAAAGTATCAATTAAATACAAATTTAATTATTGAACATAATGATTTATCGAGTCCAAGGTTTACAACTGAAATGTAATCATCTGAGATCTACCAGTATGCAAAAAACACACCTTGTTATCAACACTAATTGTTATGCAAACAATACTCTTTATTGGAGATTATATTATTTCTGTATAACATGCAGATCAAAACTAAAAAGTTGGCAAAGTAATACAATCCATACATGGAGCCAATTTGGAGTGGAGGGGTTTTACAGCTAACGTGTGAACACGTATTTGTATCAAAACCTTGTTTGTACAGTTTCATTTTTTAAAAAGGTTCCACCTAATTTTTCCAAAAAACGGATTTGAATATAAGAAAACGGTTAAATATGGGTCAAACGGTAGATTTCAGGGGGTAATGAAAAAAGTGTGTCTTGTTTTATTTTCCGAGGGCACCTTCCGGATCAAACAGTGATGGTCAATTTTTTTGTTTTTTTGTTTTTTTTCAAATAGAACTACATATTTCTTAAAGGTTAAATTTGTCTGGTATTATAAATCACACAAATTGCCGTCAAGATTGATCGTGTCGGACTTCTTGGACTCATGTCATAAAAGGCGCTTGACATGAATCCAAGAAGTCCGGGTTCGAGTGTATTTTTTCAATTCTCTTTAATTAAGATTACTAGACAAGATATTTGTCAATATGTAGTTTACGTTGTATGTATCATATTAAAAATATCAAATATAATCGAATAGACCATGATGTAAATAAATATCGTATGGTAAACAAAAACAAAAAGTAATAATAATTAGGTATAATTGTAATTAATTCTTGAAGGAAAGTTACAAACATACTTTAATAATCATAATAATTGAAAACGAATATTCAAAATTATCAATTAAAATCTGTGTTATAACTATTTCTGCGATAAATTCTCAGTGATTAAATTTTATTTAATTTTTTCTTTGTTACCTCTATATATACAGATCTAATAAAGTTGATTGTTACAAACATCAAATATTGAATGGAGTTTTACTAAATGTCTAATTTGAATTTTTGATATAACTAACTATAATTTTCTCGCAAACGGTTCCTTCAATTTAAATACTAAATAATGTAAAATAACTATTTTAAATGATTTTAATTTTTCAAAAATATTATTGTAAAACTTTCCGATTATTTTTGTGAAAACTTCGAAATCGAAAGAACAATATTTTCTAAAGTAGAAAGCCAGAACAATATCTCGAAAATCAATGAAATTCTGGAAAAAAATTTAAATATAATTGTTTTATTATCACCTTTAGTAGGTAACATTTTTCAATCGAAACTTTGATGATGAATTCTCAACGCATATTTCTTTTTTCTTTGATTCAAACAAAAAGATCTGGATCATTAAAATTTCACATATAAGTAAAGCAAAATACAAGTATGAAAAAATAATGATATGAGCTTGTAGGTGAGCAGGAAAATTTTTTTGTTTTTTTCGGATTTTCTCGAAAACCGTACCATGAATGACTTTTTAAATGCAAATTATTTCATTCGTTTTTTCCCAAAATTTCATATAAATCAACCTAAATGCAGCTGACACCAATTTAAAAAAAAATGTTATTTGTAGTCATTCTTTCTTCATAAAAAAAAGTAAAGGAAGGTTTCTTTTAGTCTGTAGGTAGGTATGTATAGAGGTAATGCATCATTCACACCAGACGACAATTAATATTAGATCCATACGTATTAAAATACAACTTTCAATTTTTGTTTGTTTATTTGGTTACTACTTTTTCATCTGTAAGAACTATTTATTTTACAGCTTCAAAAATCTCTGTTCTTGTAAGAGATACGAATATTAGACAAAAGTTTTAAGAATTCATTTCTATATCGATATATGTTATAAAACTATCTTCCCAAAATATATGTTATTTAACATTGCCCGGTTTAATAGAAATCGCTCTTCATAGTGTCTGAGATGAGATCAGATCTGGCCAGTTATAATTTACTCATAATTTCCGCTGTTAATTGTGCTTGCAGAAGATTCAACTTAATCTTCATCTCAAAGGACACATGAAAGAAAAACTCAAAAAATAGTTTTGTTGCGTTTATAAATTAACGTTTTGCGTAGGTAAAAGTATAAGTACAGTTTTCAATTAAAAAAAAAAAGAGAGTTGTCGTGGGACAATCGGGAGGAACTATATTCCTTTCGTACCTTGGTACATTATAAATGTAGCGCTTACTTATTTCATTTACAAGATATTTTTCTGAAAATTTAAGGCAATAATTTTAGAAGTTAACTACTTGTTTAATTCTTTATTTAAAGAATTTCATTTTATAGCTAATGTTAGTTTGTACTGTATGAATTAATTGTAGTATTAATTTAAAAAAGACATACTTCTGACTTAGTCAATCCAATATGTGGTACATTACGTTTGGTTTGATCAGGATATTTATTATGGCATAGCATACAAACTTCATTGTACATAAAACGTACTAGGTCAATAATATTAGTTACAAATGATGTTATGAATGGACTTAGTATAAATGAATTCAAAAAATTAAAATAAATTTAAGATATCTTTTTTTTTTTGTAAATTTAATTTGTAACTAATGATTTTTTGTAGGTATGATTTTTTTTCTGAATGTGTTAAAATGTTATGAATAAAATTCACTTTCTCTCACTCATATTATTATTAAGTATTATTATTATTATTATAATGAATGTTATAAAATTATGACTAATATTTTTTAACATCTTTATGTGTTTAAGTATGTGAAATAGCGCAGCATCAGATGACTCTGGCGTAACTAAATTACTGTCAATTAATTTGATTTTAGAGCATTATAGCACGTTGCAGCAAAAAATCCAAATATCGAGAATTAATTGAAAGTGAAACGAGAAACATTGCAGTGGGTGTCCTTTGAAAGGGACAGTGAAATCGTTGGAGCCGTTTCCGAGATTGCTGATATATATATATATATAGATATATATATATATGTTTATATATATATATATGTTTATATATATATATATATATATATATATATATATATATAAACATATATATATATATATATATATATATATATATATATATATATGTTTATATATATATATATATATATAAACATATATATACCACTAGTTCGAGTTACATCTAGGCATATAACTATCACGAATGAGACAAAATACATGCTTGAACAACAACACATGTATATAATAAATACCTCTCACTTAGATGCATTCCTTAACGCATGTATTCTGTCATACTCGTGATATTTATATGCCTAGATGTCAATCGAAATAGTGATATACAATAATTGCTCGTTTAAATATATATATGGTATGATAAGATATCGGCTACTGATTTTGATCAGTGATGTAGTAGTAGCCAGAAATTTTTCGTACTAAGCAGCGATAGTGTGAAGATGATGTAATTAAATCAATAAAAAAAACTCACAAATCCATTCGAATGCATAAATATAAACATTCGAAACTTATTGCTTAATTTGATTTATATTACCATTTTTCATATATGGAAAATATTTTGCAATAATATTATTTTATAGCTTTATTTAAAGCAAATATATCAAACGGGATGCCATAGAAATGTTTGTAGAACATGAACATGTTAAATTTGATAAATGTATTTTTGATTCACCAGTGCCGTTTCATACTGAACTAAAGAGATATTTATAAAAATATTTTATCCACAACAGCTTCATTTAAACTTAAAAAAGACGTTGAATATTAGCTTAAATGTATAAATATATTAATTTTTAATTATTAGTTCTTTGACAAACGGATGTGATACACAAAAAAGGTGTGAATAGTATTATTATAATTAAATAAAGTTTTTAAGTAGATATGCAAGTATTGGATAATAACTAAGGATTTCAATAAAATTTTTCAAAACATTTTTTGATTGACAAAGTATCCAAAAATCACAAAAAATTCCTAGATTACCGGGTTTTCTATTATTATATGAACCATATAGGTTATCCTTTTCAATTGGATATTTCTATATAAAAAAATCTAGAGAGTGTGGTAAAAAAACTATCTAAAATATTTAGACAAGCTTATAGTTTATAATAATACCATAAAAATATAAGGTTGTCGATGATATAAAAACAAAATTTTAATTTAATTATGAGTTCATCGAAGATCCATTATTTGATGAACAGATACGACTATAGTTAAGAGTATTGATGACTGAAAAGAGATACCTATATTATCAAATTTATAATCAGCACTTGTACACCATATATTATATATTTTTGTAGTTGCGTGATATTGTAAAGCCAAAAATAACTCATTACTTGTTTAAAAAACGTGTATTTGGTTTGTAAGTATGTACCGTGCAATAAATTAAAACTTTTTTACAATACTGTGGGTTTACAAAAATTTCCCCGTCTTTTGTCAAGAAATTAAGATTAAAAACATACTGATATTTAGCTTCTGTCTAGCTTCAATCTATTGGAAATTTCAAAAAAAGAGACGAATAAAAAGTATAAATAATTGTTTAAAAATTAGAATAGATAACTCCCAATTACATCCGCAAAATACAAAGAAAATTCCCAGAAAATTTTGTTTGGAAAATATATTTTATATTTTAAGCAAAATTCGATAATCATTTTTCAGGCTCTAAACAATATCGGATCGTATTGGCTTGATATAAGAATTTCAACAACTTGAAGCTACATAGTCGTTTTTCAAGCTTCAATCTTTCATAGTTTCGGAAAATAGATCATTTGTTCTCATAACCTAGAATTAATCATGTCCAGTTAAAGATTCGTCATTGCTAATCAAATTTAGTATTTAAAAACTTATTTTTCACATTTGGTTGATTGCAATAAGCGAAAATATAATTTTTAAGACCTTAAAATTGAAATCCAACACATATTTTCTTTAAAGCAAAAAAGTTTTTGTAATCGAAAAAATTTCTAACAACTTATTTTAAATCTGTTGCTGTTGCTGTATTTTTCTAAATATATTAAAACATTACGTGTAACTGAATTTATATAAATCATTTTATTTATATAAACCATACATTCTACTAAAATAATAGTCGAGTAAATTCAGCTTATAAGGTCTAATTTCTTCGGTTAACTGTGATGAAAATGTTGATCTTTGTAGAAAGCCTAAACTTTATTTCGTGAACGAAAATTCTCTATAGTTCTATGATTATTTTTAGGGTATGGAATTCGAATTTACCAAACAGATTTTATTTTTGTTGTTCTAAAAAATTAAGAAAGAAAACTTTTATAATATAGACCACAAGCCCATGCTGAAATTTTTCGGGTGGAATGACCCACTATAAATCATGTTGAAAACGATGTTCCTATATGTAGCGTAAGTTTAAGCACCATAGCGTCATTTTTGCACGGTGCAGGTGAGAATATGAATGTCTCACCTCTGCACCACAAAATGTGTACGGCGTTGCTGAATACTAGCTCTGCATAGGAATTCGAAGTGATGTTAAATGTCGTACAGAAATAAAAGATTAGATTACAGGCTTTTAAAAGAATAGTATATTTCAGAAAAAATATTTCAAAAGTTTTTGATTTCACTTTTTTGAGCTAAATTTACTCGAGTACAAAAATGATTATCCAAAATACATATAGATGGCGTTTATGAGTTATTTCCTTTGATATACAATAGCTATATGGTATTTGTAACAAACAAAAAAACAAAAAGAATAAAAAAGTTTTTGAAATAAATTCCAGACGCTTTGAACTGGAGATAAAACAAAAAATTATACACATAAAATACTGAAAGAATGTATTTAAAGGCCACTGACATTCTCTACAAATTAAAAGATATATACATTTATAAATTTTTTTTCTTTATACTTTTGTAATGGTAGCAAAATACACAACGTGGACGCCATGCCGTCTACCAACGTATAACGCAAGTATCAGCAATATATTAAACTATAAAACCCATTCATTCACTAAAAGTTCACTGGCGACGGACGACTGACACGACATCGGGGAATGACAACAAATAACTCTCTACTGAATGGCTACGAATAGTAACTAACCGTTGCACGTTGACGGAGACGGAGTCACTGTGTACTTATTACTCTTTGGTCGTATTTGTTATTATTGTCCGTCCATCCCAGACTATATAAACAAGGCAGATAGACATTGTGTTAAGAATAAAAACTACTCCGGACATAACACAGATGACTGTGATGAGAAAATTATACTTTGTGCACAAATATAATCGAATTACATTTTTATGTTACAAGTTTGAAATACTTATTTTTTTCATTTTCGAATATTTTTAACTTTTGCCTTTTGTTCTTCGTCAACCAATCTTTGTTAAATTATGCCAGACGAAAACAATATCCTATTTGACGCCTCGATTCAAAATTTTGTGAAATGGTTCTCGTTTCGGTTCCCTTGTGAATGAAAAACTTTTCTTACTCTGATAGAGAAATAGGCAAAATTATTGTGTCGCTTCCAACTGCGAGAAAATGTTATATATCTCGGGTATTATTCCATTATCAATTAATACCATACTTTATTATGAAACCAAACGTACATCTTTGAAAAGGAAATATTAATTACATAAAGAGTTATGACTATATTATCGGCCCCTCTTCCACAAGTATCCTTTCGCGATTACCATCATAACTTCTCAACAGTTCACTCAAAATCATTCAAATAAAAAAAAAATTAGTATTTTAATAATCAATCTAATGCCTGATCAAAGCTTGTTTTTTTTTAAATTAAACAAAATAACGGCCTCAGACAATTGACTCTCGAATTTCCAGCAAAAAATAAAAACAACAAACAAACAAAAATCCTTTGATCAAGAATTAGGTTTAATATGTTTTAAAATAATTTGAATAAATTTCATTCAAATCCACCGAGTGGTTTTGTAATGACACTGGTAACCACAACGCATTTAAAGCTTTTGCTACCCGCTCCCGAACATCAAAGAATCCGCCGTTCATTATTGAATAACTCGAATAAGTATTCGTCGAGTTCTCTTGAAATTTTCAAAGAATATTTTCAAGACATTATACTTTGAGAAAATGCAAAATCAATTTTTTGAAAATGTTGCTCCTAATCCCATAAGAATTGAAAAGTACTGCCTGGTAGCAAACAGTTACAGGTAATTTGAATAAACTACCATCAATTATATCAATTTACACTGTAATAAACATATTATTATTGTTTACAAAGTTGATGTAATAATTAAAACAAAAGCCATTGTTACACGAAGTGAGAATCTCATTCATTCATTCTGGTCGTTATGGAATAGTTTCAAAAGGATTTCAAAGTTAGTATTAGTAATATAAATGTACATACCTATATAATATTTTTATTAAAAGCTGATATTATATAGAAAATTTATAGCTTCATATTACTAACTTACTACGTTATGTAAAGGTAGGTGTGGAAAAGTGTAGAAATGTTATAATTTATGTCCTTGCAGGTTATATGAATTATATTATATTCTAGAATTAGGTATACCTCACAAATTAGAATTTATAGTTTAAAAAAATATTTCATTAAAAAAGTTCAAAACATTTGTCGTTGCGATCATAGCTAAAATGAAATGGTAATAATTATAGAAAAAATAATATTATTTTGGTTTTGGAATTGCGACAATTTGAATCATTCTCTTTTTTCAGTTTTTTTTTTTTTTAATTCTAAATTTGATACATGTTTTAACAATGTTACTACCACTATGTTTGTTTGAATGTTTGGTGCACAAAGTTAAGTTGTGATCCCTAAGAGGCTTCCATTTTCTAGGCATAACTATTCAGAAGTGCAAAAAGATTTTGACATCAAGAGATTTAAAATCGGCTACAGCTGCTAGAAGCAATTAATCCTTTACAAATTATCGTAAAACAGTTAATCAAAAATTTTTGTAAACCAAATTAAAATATTCATATAATGACTCAAGAGATTAGGTTGTAATCTCTAAAAGAGATGTTAATCCGTTTCCACTTACTATTCTTTACCATTTGACCTAAAGAAAAAAATAAACTCTCTAGTAGGGATTATAACCTAATGTCTTGAGTTGAATAAAAGTAAATAATTTGACATCATGCACATGATATTTTGAATTAAAAAGGTCTGTATATAACTTATCTAATGCCAGCAACCAAAAATCCAGTTCGAGTTTACTCAACTCATGTTGGCTCAACTTAACTCAATATGGATTGAACTAGATTGATTTGGCATTTATTGGCTTTTAAAAAACTCAATAACGCAATAGAAAAGTGAAATAATATTTTCTCATAACAAATGTAGTTTGTAATTCAAAATGAAATAGCTTGAATAATTCCAGTCTGATTGAAAGAACAGAAATAGGACGTTTTAGTAGGTCCTACCAGTAACAATGTTTGCCAGGTCATCCAGTATGCCGAAAGCTATGCTTAAGTCAATTGTTAATTAACCTCGTAAGTGAAATGTGGAGATTCTGTTGTCACAGTATACAGTTTGTCCTAAAACTCTATAGTCACTCTCAGGCGCGGATCTAGAAATTTTTTTCGGGGGGGGGGGGGGGGGGAGGATTTTTGTCATTTTTGTTTTTCAATAAAATAACAAAAAAACCAAATAAACAAAGATTTTTTTTTGTTTTTCGGTTTGTAAAATATTGATTCAGCTCTTTTTTTTGAAATGCGGGCTGTTTGGGGGGGGGGTCATGACACTTGTGACCCCCCCCCCCCCTAGATCCGCGCCTGGTCACTCTTTAATCAGGTCTTTCTTCTAAGGTAAGATAAAGATACAGGAAAATGTTTCAAACCAAATTTGTTCATATCAAAAGAGGGCATTCTATAGGCATTTTTGTTTCGATCTTGATCTTGAAGGTCAGTTAAAGATATACTTGATTTCGTTATGGGTAAGAGATACAAGAAAACTTTAAGAAGTAATTCATTACAAAAAAGTAAACTTTTTTTGTTTGAAACAATTTTTTTGCAGAAATTTAATGTAAAAATTTATCTATACATGAAAATTTCTGAGAAACTTATACTCTGTTTGATCATAATATTGGTTTTTTTAATGTACTCTTTTGAATGCCGAAGAGTTTTTTTTGTAAAACTTCCCCAAAATCGGAAATTGGAGCCAAATTCAATTTTAGTAAATTTTTCATGCAATTTTTGTGAAATCAATTCATACTAAGATGCTCGTACTTTGATAAAAAAACAACTTTCTTCTATCTCTTATCTGTAACGAAAATATACCCTTAACTGAACCTTCAAGGTCAAAGTCCAATCAAAGATGCCCACTTTTGATGTAAACAACTTTTGCTTGAAACATTTTTCTGAATCTGACTTACTTTATAAGAAAGACCTTAAAGGATTGCTAAAAACTTCTAGGACTACTGTATATTATGAAAATATTAAGTAAATGAAGAGCTTTAGTATAACAAGTATAATATATAATTGCAATTCAAAATAGTAACAACTAGAGAATTTTCCAGGAGTTAATTAATAATACCTACTATATAAATTTTTTAAATTACATTCGTATTTCATGAATTCGATATAATAGTCTGGTAACATAATTTTCACAGAAAATTACTAATTATTATCGATGGAGTAGGTAATAGTGTATAGTCAGTCAATGGTGTGGCAGCTACCTCTTTCGAAGTATATTTGCAATAAAATACCATATGAAGCGAATATGATCAAATTATACACCTCAATTGAGAGTTTAACATTCATTGTTTCATGTTGTTCATGTTGCATATAAAATATAATAATACACGAAACGAACAAGCAAATATATTTTGCAAATATTATATTATTGAGTGGACTAAAATTTTATGAAATTTAACTGTAAAATATAATAGTAGTTTTAGTTATTACAAAACGTAATTCTTTAACAATCTACGAAAAATTTTTCTTTTGAAGTCGGTTTTCTTTTTGTTAAAAGTTTTTTTTTTTTTTTTTTGACTTTTCGAGAATCTGAAGTACACTAACTAATTTGTCACTAAAAGAATAATCATCGAAATCGGTTGGCGTGATATTGAGTTATTCGTCCTTTTGTCGTGCATACTTGTAAATTTAAGACTTTTATGTTTTTCTCATGGATGCCGTTGTCAGAACTGAACCAAAATAAAATGGGACCACACGGGAAGCACCAGCTTTCAAATAGATAATCAAAATCGGTTCACCCAGTCGAAAGTTCTGAGGTAACATACATAAAAAATACAATCGAATTGATAACCTCCTCTTTTTTTTTGAAGTCGGTTAAAAACTTTTAAACTTTTTTTTTAATACATTGAAATTTCTATATCTCGAACCTTGTTAAGTCGTAATCCTCAGTAAGACGTAAAAATTTTCTTTCGCTGAATCCCTCAATGCGCGGACAGACTCCGTAAGTCGTAGCCTTTCAGAAAATTTGAGTCTATTATTTTGACATCCTGTATACAATACACACTTTTGTAGTAACCGCTACCACCTACATCAGTGGTATATAGTTGTTGTTCATCAGTATAACACCATCACCATTACTATCACTATATCATCACAACGTTACGTTACGTTCGTTCATAGCAGTTAAATTATACGCTTACTATGTATGTATACTATGTAGGGGAAGGTGTAATACCTAGAACTTTTTACATTTATGTGTTTTTTGAAACCATTTTAATCACCTTTACCGGTTGTACCTGAAGGCGCCTTTAGTATGTGATCGTTATATTTCATTCTTGGGAATAGCGGCATAAAATGTAAGTGATTGAAAAATTGAAAACCCAGCTCGTTTCTCTTATATGCATCCACTATTCTGAGCGTCCAGCAATAGTTTCAACTAGTATTTTTGATGACTCGCAGTGATACTCGCAAACTTCTTTCCTACTGATACTTCGCTTTTTATACTCACAAATATTATCGTGTATCAACGGTACATTATGTTGTTAGATTCAAGGTACACCACTTTGCGTATTTAAATCTTTAGCTTTTCAAAATTCAATAAAATGTTCAAAACTGAAATTTGGTAAAATAACTAACACGTCAATATAGTTAATGCGATAGGTTGATAGTTATTTACGATACAAGTGGGATAACAACATTATTAACATACGCCAGTGAAATTTCACAACAAGTGCGTAGCACAAGTTGGACAATCGCAGAATTATGTTAATAATGTGTTATCGCATGTATATCGTACAAAACTTTATCTACGCCTCTAAAATGTGAAAATAAGCGATAATTATTGTTTAAAATATTTGTCATCATTGTTTAAAAATTGCCATGGCTTATTGAGAAAAATAGAAAATTAAAAAAGTTACTATAGTAACTGAATTCGTTATCACCCTAGTGAAGGAATGAATTCATTACCACATTAGGGCGATAATAAACTATTTTTCCCACTGAGTGAGAATAGTACTTCTTTTCTAACGGAATAAAGATAAAGGAAATAATATAATACCTTTATACAGAAAGTCCAAGGTATATACATATGACTGTAGGTACAACATCTTACCCTATACAGTATACGGTAAATATTAAATAGTTTATTTCATTTAAGTTGAAGTACACAAATAAATAAATATCTGTACTTTACTATGTATATTGTACCTGATACGTTACTGTTTATATTGTAAATTGTACCTGTACCATATTACTGCGTAAATATAATTTAGTCTATCTATTAGACTAAATCAATTTACTGGGTATATTCAAGTAACAAATACTATGTAAGTAAATTACTTGGAAATATTCATTCACATGCTAACGTCTAAAATTATTTTACTAATTACTTACGTCATATTAAAATTATATTACTTCATATTTTAGGTATTGAATTTTAGGTATTGAGTTGAATTTACAAAAGCTGATCATTTGAGATTTGGTTATAGTAGTTGTGTACACACACATACTGCGGTCAGATATATGCTAACGAAACCGTTAAGTTTTACGTGGTACTAAAATAAATCTGCTAAAGCTGAAAATTGTTATACAGATTGTATATTGCATATAAAAAGCAGTTATGATTGTCAGTCAGTTAAGTATTAGAACAAGACTGGTCAGTCAGCCCTTATTTATGAACAATAAATACAACAGATTCATTTATGATTTCCGTGATATTTATATGAATTTATTAAAGCTGAAAATTGTTATACAGCTTGTATATTGAATATAGATAACAGTTATGACAGTTAGTTGAACGTTAGAACAGGACTGGTCAGTCGTAAGAGTTGATCCAAGGAGCTGATTTTTTAAGAAAACATGAAAATGGAGCCTACAAAAAAAAATTGGCATAAACTTTACAATTGGTAGAGTCAACGAGACGAAATGATACACATAAAATTATTGAAAAAAAAATTGAAAAAAAAGTTAACGTGTAAAGTGCAAACCAGCATTTTCCTTCTTACTTAGTGAATTAGTATTACAATAACAATATTTAATACCATATTGTTCTTCATGTCACGAATTCTAACTTGATTTTCATTAGATGAATAAAGTAATAACAATTATTAACTTCTACGATTGTTATTTTATTAGCATGTCATAACTTAGAATATATTTGTAAATTTAAAAGAGCTTCGAAGAGATATTTAACACGTGGTCGAAATTTATATAGATGATTTTCTCAAATTTAACAAAACTTCTTTTTCATAGATAGTTTATTTTCATTGCAGGGATATTTGTTAATAGTTTAAATTTCATTAAAAATAACTTTAAAATCGCAATTTTTCTTTAATTTGCTACGAGCCCCAACTGCGTTCGATTAGTTGTACACTTAACCAACCCAGATACTTTTATGATGAATAGAATAATAATTGAATTGTCTGCAAATAAATCTAATTCGACCAGACCATATTCTATTTAATTCAAGTATTACGAATATGAAATGTACATATTACTGATGTTTACTTAATAATTATAATTTCAATTATGTTAAAATTTTATCCTACAGAGATTTCTTAAAGATGAACGGTACTTTTCGCAGACAAATAAGTATATACAATTTTAATTTGGCTTATTTTTTAATTATTATATGCTACAAATCCTTCATCCCATAGTAGCAGCAACAAATTATTCATTCGATAATAGCAGTTTTTTCCTTAAAAGTGCAAAATTTTTTAAGTATTTAGAAACATTTTTCGCTCGGAAGCATTTAGGCCAAAATTTTGTATGGCGAAATACATTTCAAAGCATGCAGATTTCGAAGGCATTGGGGGGTTCTTCAAACTTTTTTTGTGAAATGTTGATAAGCATTCAAACGAAGCAAGTTTTAAAGCAAGTAGGCAATTCTAAAGTTAAAATTTTGATGATTATTACTTAAATGATAAAATCACTGTGTGAAAAATAATAATACAAAGTTACAAAGCTTGTAAATAATTCCGCGCTACGAATAATCGAAATGTAAATTGTGATAAAACTTTATTTATGTTTTATAGATGTTAAAAAACAATTAAAGGCTAAAGATTATAAAGTGTTAAACATAAATTTATTGTCATATACAAAAAACTTTTCATATTTATTTATATTGCAATAAACAGTAAGTTTCATTTCTCTTTGAGACAAACTAAAATATTAATTTATTTTTTATGTTCTTGGTTGCGAACGGATTTGTATTCTTATGGGAGGCCACTGTAAAGTGTAATAATAGAATCTTTCTTATACACATTGTTTAATGTATACGCAATCTCGTATACTCATGGATGTAGCATGCGAAATGATTTATCAAACGTGCTGTATATTGTTGAATAGTAAAAATACAAACATTTGGGCCAATCCACGTATTTTTAATTAAGGGTAAAAACGACTAGTCACTTAGCTAGTTGTTTCTGTTGTGTATTTAGTCGAATCTTTCAAATAGCCAGTGCTACTCATCCAATTTTTTTTAAATACTGCATTATAATCGGTTCTCTACTCACCGCAGTATTTATGGCGGTGGTAGTGAAATCCGTACATTCTCTCAATGGCCGAAGAAAGTGTGCATGAAAATAGAGAAACAAGTTAACTCTTTCAATACATGAGAAACTGACTAATACTCATAGAGATAAAAAATTACTAGTTTGAAATTAGTCGCTGACTGTCATGTAATTCAATATTTTAACCGTTAGCTGATCGTTCGAAATTTTTGCATTTTTTACAGTATAACAGATAAATATATAATTTGTGAATTTTACAAAATTTAAAAACCCCGACAAATTTCTCGGGTACGGCTTCCTAAAGTCGCACTTCAAGCAAATCTAAGTATACTCTCCATTAAATTACTCTTTTGATTAGAGCCGTCTACAAACTGAACCGATTTTGACGATCATCGTCTATATTTTAGTTGTTTCGAGTACAGAACCCTAATTTCGCACTTAAAACGCTTTCCATTAAGTTACCTTTCAAACGATTAAAAAAAAATTAAAAGCGTTTTATTCGTTTAGGCGCTACGATGCCACAAAAAGACAGGCAGACACACACACACACAGCGGTCAAACTTATAACATCCCTGTTTTGGTTCGGGGGTTAAAAACAATCCTATAAAGCGATTTTATAGAATTTCATCAGGATTATTTTGATTTTATTTTTGATGAGGGCGAGTTGTTTTTTTAAATATTTTGCAAGAGCATCGGATATATTTTCTTTATCAGTATCGTTAGTCGTTTTTAAAATTTGCTTGGAATTTGGATTGTTATTGTCCATTCATCTAAAAAAATTAGATTTACTTCTTATCCCCTTTGCATAGCCACCTTTAAAAATTTTTAACAAATTTTACAAGTGTTACTGATTCACGTTATCAAATTGGAAACAGAACAATTGATACAATGACTTCATTGATATCTTTAACGATAATTTTAACTATCTCTTTTAAAGATTTAACGATTTCGAATTTTGCCGTCAGCAAATATGTATAACCATAAAATATTGTTATGAAAATTATAACATGAATGAAAAAGTTTTTCCTATGATAAAATATGGTTTGAGTAATAAAATAGAGTGAGTTGAATGAGCATTTACCTACGCTACACTGCTTTGTCTATCGCATAACGAGTGAGTAAGTAGTCGGTGTATTTTAATCATTTCAATGAGAGACAGATAATGCTATCGTTGTTTGTGTCTTGTTGTGTCTGCAGATACATACAAACAACAAATTATAACTACAATTTTCACTGAGTATAATCATAGTATCGGGAACTCCAAAAATCTGTACATTTTCCTTGTAAATTAATTTGAAAATAAATAGAAATAATTTTGAACTTTGGTAAGTTAATAATGGAGATACGATGCCGGCATTAATTTCGAATATAAATATTTCAAATTTTCAGGCATTTGGAAAAAAATACTAGAAAATGTCTCATAATAAGCCGTTCTACCTACCAATATTTTTCCGAAAATCGATTTTTTTTATCAAACCAACTCAAAAATTTCAAACTGAGTAAAAACTATTCATTTTTCCAATTTTAGTTAAGCGTTTTGTGCAAATCGAAAATAATCTCCACAGCTTGAATTACTTAGATGTTCAGGAGGTTTCCGTAGCAGGTAAGCTTCGAGCAGTACAATATCTGCTGGTTCCGTTAAGTATAAGTAATTTTACACCAAATAATAACTAGTAAAGAATATTTTTAACGTTCGATAAAAAGGATTGTTATCGCTAAGAAGGGTTGTAATCTTTGTGATATGTGTAATTTTGAAACGACTTTCATTTTTTATCCCTCCCGAAACACTTCTCAAACTTTTCTAGTAAGTAAAGATAATAACATTAGGATAAGAAATAAAATTTCCAATTTACTTTGCTTAAAAAAAAGTGGACTAAGCAAAGTAAATTGGAAATTTTATTTCTTATCCTAATTATGGAGTTCCACAAAGTAAAGCTCTCTACAATTAATTATAAGAACATGAATTACTTATAGAGCAGATTTTGAACAACACTGTCTACTTCACCATTACTTTTACTCTCTTTGTTTATCACTATATTTTCATTAACCTGAAACAATAGTGTCCAAAACGTGCATTGTCATACTTGATTAACGTTTATAGTCATTTTAAATATTGTTATTTAAACTGTATACAAAGGATCCTTATACTTTTAAAACTGTTTTTGAAGCATAATAACTTTTATGAAGTGGCCCAAAACTATCTTATTAAAAGAGTATAATTATATTGAAGATAAAATTCCAAGAAGAGAAGTTCTTTGCAGTTTTTAGATCCGATGTACCATTAACGAGGTTCTTTGGATTATTTTCAAATTTACAAATAAGCAATGAAGCCCTATTTTTTTAATACAACATCGAGTCCATAGCCTGTGAATTAACTTTCACAATTATTCTTACAATTTTACTTACTCCCCCATGTTGGTGGGGGATCTCTAATGCGATAATTTTAAGACCAAAAACGATAGAGATATATGTATGAAACATAGATTTATAAGAGATGAAACATGAAACATAGAGATGTATGTAAATCCGTGCGTTTTCTATTAGACAGAGTGTACATTCAGATTCAAAAAGATTTAAAACAAAAATTTTAAAGCTGAATCAAATATATCGCCGTTTAATAAATAACATTATTCTGCAGGGTTTACTTATTGAAAGGTAAAAATATGTTGTTCAAAATTTGGTAATTCAATTCAATTAATAACTAAGGTACTTACGAATTTGAAATTATCGATTAAACATGAATATGACTTTGACTTACCTAGAAAAAAGAAAACAAATGAATTAGAATTATATTGTACTTAAATATCAAATTTTCTTCTAAAATATGTTTGATTATTAGAAAGTCAAATATACAAAAATATGGTATCGATTTAGCGGCTTGAGAATATCAGTAAAAATTAAACTTAGATTGAATTAATTGACTAATATATTTGAATTTTATATGTACGGGGATGTGTAGAGAAATGTGCGAATTTGAAAACGCTGAAACGATTTTTTTATATGAAGTTTAACTGCGTATAAAAAAAATTTGAGGGATTTTGACCGATTTTTTAAATAAATAAATTGAGTTATATATTAATTATTAATAAGTAGATATATTTAACATTGGTCTTTTATTACAAAGTGGCTAATAGACAAAATATTTTGAGAATTTTCATCTAATTACTTAATCTATCCTGCTCAAATATCCTTATGTAAAGTGTGTTAAAAAAACTTATTATATATTAGATACTTAATAATTATCAGAAAAAGCAATTAGGAAAGTTAACTATAAATGTAACTGAGCTCAAAAAATAGCTGTCGTTCAATAAATAACGATGACGTTCAGTTATAACTGTAAACATTCTTCCAGTCATATTCCGCAGGAGCTAAACAATCTATTATCAGTTCCGTTTCTTCATTGCTTTAACTGTTAGTCGTCGGCTACTTTTGTGGATACAGTTTCTTTTTCTGCCGATACTATACATTTCAGGTAAAATCACAAGAAAAAGTAGCAAGTTGTTAGATCTGAATAATTTATAACTAGTAATTTACTTAAAAATTCAATTTATGTAATTATCTTAGAAGCTTTTTAATAAGCATTGAGAGACGATAAAAATAATTTGGAAAACTTGAAAGGTTTTACAGCGTCAGTTTCCAACATCAGTTACTTTTTAAATAACACAATTTTGTTTAACCCTGTTAGAAACTATACTTTAAATGAATATCCGGCAAAACGTATTTTACTTTTGTAATTTACATAACGTATCTACATACATATTTTACTAATATAATTTACGCGGACTTACTAAAGCTAGCACACAAAAATTGAAGGACGAATATCTTAACAGATAACGTAAACTATTTTGGTATGGTTGAGGTTTCTCAAAGTTAACCTATTTAAGATCGTTTTAATCGTATTGGTTGATAACATGGAATCAATCGTGGTGTTGATAACCAAACACAATCCAGTACGGATCATAAGTACCAAAAAAATCAACCAATTCTGGATTAAATCATTTTGCAGCTTGCCAGCTTAGTAAGAATTTTTTACAGACGAAAATTTTAATTTCCAGAAACGATGCTATGGACACCCCCACGTAGCCACTTGCCATCACTGTATAATGTCAAATTTGAAATCTTATTCACTCCACTAAAAAAATGCCACCGTTCGATTTTTTTCTGGGCGATCCAAACCGTATACTGTGAAAAGAATCTTAGTATGTCGTTTTTTTATAACAAATATTTATTCTTTGCTCTGCTAACTTTATACTTTTCTATTTGTTATAATAAAGCATGCACTAGATCTACCTGCCATCAATTTTGTTTGTGTCTCAATTACTTTTCCATAAATTTTTTATTTTTATTTTTTAGAAAAACAAAAATGAGTTTTATAGTTCCACAAATATTATATCGTATTGATTTTATACTTTCGTATAAAGAAGCTAGCATACGATTTCCCTTGAGTCAAAAAACAACATTTTTATCCATTGGTAACTGTATATGTGTGTACGTCATAAAATTTCTCCCAATCGAAAAGAGTTAAATTAACATTTTGCAAAAAGACTTTTTTGACGTTTTAACAGTTTGTATTATCTCATACTAGAGTGATACCCGCCCGCTTCGCTGAGTTTAAAAGTAAAGATTGCTCTCGCTTATCCCTTTTCTATAACAGTCGAAATAATGGTAAGGATTGTTTTACACAGGTAAAATATATGTATGGTTTTCTATTTTTTTAAATGTATAATTGTCGTAAGTATTGATTGAGTATATCAGAAAATATGGTCGTGAAATATATTATATTGACTATTTTTACAGAAATCTGTAATTTATGCTAATGTCAAATTAAATAAATTTTTAAATTCTTTTTTATTAAGGTATCTTTATAAATTATATCTCATGTGTTATTCTAAAGTATGAGCTATAGTGCTGTACAGTTTCATAAAAAACCATTCGCTATTTTTAGCGTGAAAGCGTAACAAACAAACAAACAAACATACTTATTTTTGCATTTAAAATATATAGAGAATAGAGAAGAGATAGAGATAGAGATAGAGATTATTTATTCTTTAAGAGTTGCAATAAAGTGTTCTCAAATTATTCGAAACTAGAAAAAATTTTCGAAATACAAATCACTAAAAACTTTTGTTTGAATTTAGTGAAAATCTGTATTACACTAAAATCGTTAACTTACAGATACATATTTATATAAACTCTTTATTATTTAAGGAACCAAAAAAATTTTTCTATTTAAAAAATAAGTATAGATAGATACCTTTAAACGATTCTGTTTTGATATTTTAATCAGATTTATGCGTGACTAAAAAAGTAATTAAACAAATTTATAATTTTAATTGTAAAATATTTCAATAATAAACATACCGCATCGACTACCAACATAAATCTTTGGGTGGTCTCCTGCTTTTATTAAATTTTAATAATTTTGCTGTTATTTCAAAATTAAAAAATATATCAAATTATAATAAAATATGGAAATACTTAAAATAAAAATCAAATGATTTTTCAAGTTTAGGGTTCCGTACTCGAAACAACTAGAAAAGGGGTGATGATCTAACGGTTGAGATAATTTTCTTGAAACATGGCTAAGAACAAATAACCTTTCAAAGAAGCTTCAGTCGGGGGTTTCTTTAAATTTTTAATTTAATATAATTACTTATACTTTTTTTGAAAAATAACTAAAGTAAATAAAAGAAACCACTTTTTAACCGACTTCATACAAAAGAGGAGGAGGTTATCGATTAGACTGTCTTTTTTTTATGTGGGTTACTTCAGAACTATTTGAAAGCAGGTTCTTTCAGTATGGCTCCATTTAATTTTGGTCCAGTTCTGACAACTGCATTCATGAGAAAAGTCTTAAATTTGCATTAAGTATGCACGACAAGAGGACGAATAACTCAATATCACGCCAACTGATTTTGATGATTCTTTTTTTACTTACAAATTAGTTAGTATATTTCAGATTCACTAAAAATAACAAAATAATAAAATTTTTAACAAAAAGAAAACCAACTTCAAAAGAAAAACTTTTCCAAAACAAATTAATATGCACTAAAAAGTAAAAAAATACCGATAATATAGTTTAGTTAAAATTATTATTATTTTTGGAGTCGGTGTCAGCCAAGCTAATGTAGCAAACTGTTTTGTCAGAGTTGTTTCCTTGGTTGACACCGACTCCAAAAATAACAATAATTTTAACTACATTATATTATCGTTATTTTTTTTACTTTTTAGTGAATATTAATTTGTTTTGGGTTTTATTTAATTAAGTTTTTCTTTTGAAGTGGGTTTTCTTTATGTTAATAGTTTTTTTTTATGGGTTCTATGAATACCATCTAATAATCTTTCCAGAAACCATTCAATTTTAAAAATCAGAGAAAAAATTATCAACAACCTTAAATATTGTTTTGATAAAAAAAAAGTAATTTAGCGCAAAATAAATAAATAAACACGGGTTTTTATTAATAATTTATTGTTTTAAAGTTGACGAAACAAAATTATTCATAACAAAGTACATGATGCGAAGTGATAACATACAAAATATTTTATTTATAATGCATTTGAAATTAACTACTGAATAATTTATGTCCAAGGTGTTGTGTTGTCTGTTTTTTTTATTTTCATAGAAAATCTCTCAAACCTAGAAGTGTATGGGAAAATGTATTACCTAGAATCGGTGCTTTTAAAGTGATTCATTTAAATATCACAATGGAACTTGTCTCTATTTACAGCACTGTTATTCTTTAAAACTATATTTTTTAGAGTTTAAACATTGAATAATCGATAAAACCATAGTAAATGGTATGTGAACCATGGCGCAATCCGTATAATATGGTTCAAACCCTAATGTACGCTCTCCTCAATATGTCATCGTTACAGTTCACTTACAGATAGCCATTACTAAGAATTCAGCAAACATCTCCAAATTTCAAAATTTAGTACATAAATATCATGTATACATCAATCTCATGATATATCAATGGTACATTATTTTCTTAGATTAAAGGTACATCACTTTGCGTATTTGAAAATTTGCCATCTCAAAATATAACGTTATGTTTAAAACAGAAAGTGGCATAACAACCTAATCACCAATATTCCATAATTTATGTTGAATATGGTTTTATAAAACAATATGCAATTGTCAGCTTGTTAATAGACAGTCATTATTTCCGAAAAATTTTTTTAGCTTATTCAAAAACAAACTACATTGACAATCAGTCCTCAGCTAACCTGTATTCGGATAAAACCAGATTTCCATATTTCAATATAAATGCTGCCCAGTAAATATCAATATCTGTAAACTAATTACAGAATGATATAAGCCCTATATCTCTTGGATGGCGACACATTATAAGGTATATTGCACTATAGGTACTACATCTTACCATATCGTATAAATCATCTGAGGCATTTAACGGAAAGATAACGCTTTTAATAATTCAAGCATTTGACCATACAGTTTGTATGTCTAAACTCTTACGACTATATTCATAATATATATTCATAAAACAGTTTCTTGACATATACAAGAGAAAAGGCGCAGCACAGCTTAACATGCTAAATACTAAACATTTTGTTGTGGATATAAGAAAGAGAGATCGGCAATAGTATTTGACATACTATACTATGGCTTTTATCTTAGTTGTTTTTATAGTTATTCGAAAAATAATTTTTCTTTACTATTTGATACTAGGGTATCGGTTGATATTAGGGTATCGGGTTCGATTCCCGCCGTCGCAACAAAATTAATAAGTAAAATGTTGACTTAGCTAAAAATAAACCACCAAAAATTTATTTCGGAAAAATACACACGCTTTCTTGCCAAAAACTAAAATTAAATTTAAAAGCATTTTTAAACAGCCAAAAGCGCGGGCATCAAATTTGATGACGTAATACGGGTAACACTAAACGAAATAACACAAATAATTTTGACAGATATATATTCAAAGACATCTGATTATAATAAATATAAATACTTATTATCTATGTATATGTTATACCCAGCTGTCTACACTGAACTAACTGATGGTCTATGACTCATACCGCTATGACATTACAGCAGGGCTTACCCACGTTTTAGGTCACGTGATATACAGTTTAAAAATTACGATTTTTAATTGTAATATTTTAAAAGAAAAATGTGCTTTTATGACTCGAAATCAGAATATTTAAGGTAGTACCAGCATGAAATCACTTTTCGACAGATTTGGCCGAATTTTTTTTCTCGGGTTTATAATAGCTTTATTTATGAATTCCTAAAATTTCATAATTTTTGACCGTTTAGATCGCGAGATATTTAAAGACAAAGTTCGCGATTTTGAGGGTCATGTCCCATTTAAAGCATGTAAAATGTCCGGTCTCTCCAACTATTTTTTATGATATTATTATATATTGAAGAAAAAGTAGAAAAAAATGTTTATACAATACAATTCTAAAAAAAAAATTTAGAAATTAATTTTCACTTTCGAGATATTAATTTTGACGTAAATTGATCGAAATTGGGACGTTGGCATAATTATTTCCCATTTTAAACGGTCAAAATTTCTGAAACTTTGGGAATTAATAGTAAGCATTATTAAATTCTTAAATTTAATTTTTCGTTAAATTCTGTCGAAAAAAAAATTGTACCATTGCTTTAACATAGAAACTGCAAATACCATGCTGGAACATCGTTAAGTATATTTTTACATAAATTTTAACTTTTTTCAAATTTCATGATTTATTTTTGACTAACGATAATACCCTATTGTTTGAATTTTGATTACAAGCTATATTAGTATTTCTGAATGATATCAAACAATTAAAATAATTAAAATAAAATGATCTGCACTCTCACCACTTTACCTCGTTAACCCATTACAATAAACGATAAATTTAATACATATAATTAAAGTTGGTTTGATAAAAGCTTGTATGCAATAATAAATGAATGTCTGAACGCTGAAATGAAATGCAAATAATATATTTAAATAATGTAAATAAATTTTGTCCTTCATAGTTCATTAATTTTACTAAATATAGTTTAAAATGTATACTAATATAATATAATATATAATATGTGTTTTTGTTACAATATGGTTGGAATCGTATAATAATAATGATCTTTGAATTTCATCAATTGTATAACAAACTGAATTAATAATGTCATATAATTACAAGTTGATTCATTATAGCTAGCTGTTATGTTAGTCAAAGGTATTATAAAGTATATAAATGTCAATTATCATGTTATGTTAATTACTTTGCATATTAATTATTAAAATAATCTAGTGAATACGAATTTTTGACCTTCACTTTCGCACCTATAAGCGCCCTCTTGGCAAACCTTCTTTAACTTTATAAAAACTCATCATACAAGTGAAATTTACAAAATTTAACCCCCCCCCCCAGTTTTTTTGTGAAATTTACTTAAAAAATTTTAACCCCCGACAAGAGCGATTTATTCCTTATAAACCGATTTTTGGAAACTTAGTTATAAAATGTACTCAATCAAATCGGTTCGACCGTTTAAGTGCTACGATGCCACTGAGAAACACACAGATGAACAGATAAACACTTTAAACATATAACCCTCCTTCTTAAATCAATATCAAAGTGATGGTCAAGGACATTCGATGAGATGAAAAGGATACTTAGAGAGCTATCATTTTTTGAGACAAATTTTTGGAATTATTTTATTGAAATTGAAATATTTGAGTTGACTTTGTTCTTTTGAATTATTGTTCTGAATTACCTAATTATTTTACTATTTCACTTTTCGAAATGAATTGAGCCAAGTTTATTTGATCACACATTTCCGTAATATTTAATTATATATTAAAACAAGTGAAAACAAACAATTGACTGAGTTAATTGTTGAAATACCATGCATAGTCAGTGTTGATTACTTTATCACATTACACATACAAACATGTGACACATACATAACTAATAAAGTATAGTAGATATGTAAATGACTTTATAGGTTTCTGCATTACCGACCGACATTTAGTGTATAGTTTGTACACATATTATAAAATTTTAGCCTAATTGGCGCCCTCACGGGTAAACAGTGATGTTTACGAAAAAATGTTTCAAACAAAAGTTGTTTAATTTTTGATAAGGAACATTTTTTACATTTAAACTTTTGTTCTATCTCTAACGGTTTATAAGATGGGTCCTACGGACCCAAGACCCAATTGACCTATGATGCTCATTTACGAACTTGACCTCACTTTTTACGTCCTGAGTACGCTGTAAAAATTTCAGCTCGATATCTTTTTTCGTTTTTGAGTTATCGTGTCCACAGACGGACGGACGAACAACCGGAAATGGACTAATTATTAGATGATTCTATGAACACCTATGACAAAATTTTTTTCCTAGCATCATTATTTTTAAGCGTTACAAACTTGGGACTAAACTTAATATACTATGTATATTTCATATATGCATGGTATAATTATATGTTATGCCTTTCCAAACTAAATCGATTTTGAAGATCATGGAAACTTTAGCTATAAAACACTCTCCATTAAATTACCTTTCAAATGAAACCAAAAAAAATTAAAATCGGTTCATTCATTCAGGCGCTACGATGCCACAGACAAACAGACACACACATAGCGGTCAAACTTATATCATCCCTTTTTTTAGTTCGGGGGTTAACAAAAGACGTCTTCTGAGGGTTGAGACAATCGGAAAACCTCCATTTATACCTTAAAAAACCAAAAAAAACTCGGTTTTCACCGGACAATTCCGATTTTTTTGGGATGATAATGGTGTTAAAATACATTAAAAAAATTGTAAATAATGCATCAAATCTTTCCATCTAGGATATCAAAAATTTAAAAATATCGAAAACTTGTGTAAATCGTGTAAAAACGAAAAAATTTACGAATTTTCGAAAACGAAAATACTGTATATGATAGGATAAGTAGTCACTAACATAAATTATTAAGCATAAAGTATAGATAAAAAGTACAAAAATATTAAAATTGAATTTCTTGAATATATAAGTTTCTGTGTATAAAATATTGTGTGTGGAGAAAGAATATTGGCTGTTTTATCATTAAATAGTAAAAAAATTGTATTGACTTATAAAAATAACCACAAGATTTTTTTTTATGCCGTTCACGTAATTATTATTTTTATTCTTCAATAATCTGGTGTTTCCCGTTTTGAAACAAAAATCACTTTCACATTCAAATAAAATAAATAATAAATAATTACATTTTTTATCTTTAACTTTACCATTTATTGTACAAATTCTTTCCTTACATTTTTGTTGGGTAAGCGGTTGGTGTCTTTATATCCCTGTAAAAAATATCCCCACAAAAATAACCCCGCAATATTATCCCTATAAAAATAATCCAAGTAAAAAATATATTTGTTCAAAATATTCCCGCAATAATGTCATAACCTTCCAAAAAAAACCCGCAGCAAAAATGCAATTTCGGATACTAACTTGTCATAACAAATGAATTTTATCTATTGATTTAATTTCCCAGGCAAGAACGTTAACTTTAGCGGAGGAATTTTGTGTAGAGGGTTATTTTGGAGGAATATTTTTGCGGCTTTTTGGTCGAGATATTTTATGTATACAAGAATATATTGACAGGAAGTCAAAGGTCAAGTTGGTTGTTATCATATGATCGCGATATCACAAATAACGCTACAAATAAATGTGCAGATGAATAAAAGGGCATATTTTTTTAAATGAAGCTTTGATTTTCTTGGCAAACAATCGATTTTCTAGGTGGCTGTGTACTTTTCCCATGAAAGATTATGTGTAAGCAAGACAACTTTTATTTAATTCGCTGTGGGAATATACTGTTAAAGCTTTGAATAAGAAAAAAAGTTAAATAAACCTTTTGAAAAATGAAAAATAAATGAAAACAAACCGTTTTCAAAGTTTTCAAAGAAGGATATAGGTTAAAAAAATAGTTAAAAATATGTAAATTTATACAATTATAACATAATTCAAATGCATTAGTATAATAAATAGCTATTTTTAAAAGTGTTATTTATAACGTCAGCACATACAAAAAATTAGCATAACTCTGCTAATTACTTTATATTGTGTATAAAAATGAATGATGTCTATGTTGGGTTCAGATTCCTTTATATGCGGTACAATCCTGTTCAAAGTCAACCAACCATGACAAAATGACCAATTTGAATTCAGTCATGATATGGTGATATGCTATTTTGAACAAAAGCCACGATTAAAATTATTGAAATTGCAGAGCACGAAAAATGTATAAGGGAACAGCTGTGATCGTTAAATTCATTAATGTTTCACACTGATTAATGTTCAGAGTTATAGCTGTCCAAAAGTCAACTTTCTTCTTTTTTTTTAAACGGTCGCTTAGAAATAAAAGTGAATATGACAGGGTTTTGAAGACGTCTAATGTATTAACTACAAGCCACAATAAAATAGCCCTTTTATACAAGCTTCTATTCAGCTTGAAATATATCCATGCATGTAACTATGTTTAATCTTGTTCGCCAATTCATTTTTATTGACTGATTTACCCATCGCTTTGGAGTTAAAAATTATGAGAAAAGTTATCATAATGGTTTAAACATAAAATAGCCAGAGTAGTTCTACTTTTTATGAGCAAGAGTATACTCAAAGCAAACACTTATTTATTAATTGTTGTGCACATAGCACA